>NC_060121.1:588632917-588852917 GCF_021461395.2 Schistocerca americana
GCTGCTTGTGGGCAGCCTTCCACATCTGGCACTTGATTGCCTCAAGCGTTCTGTTGGGGAACATCCTAGTCAGATCTTGAGAGAGTCATAGACACTCCCGTCATTTACTCGCACTTGCTTTAATTTCTTCACGTTAGCATTCAGAGCACTGGGCTGAAATCACATTGCATCAACACCCACTAGGGCCATCGCAATGCTTTGTTTTAATTAGACAGTCGGATTCCCCCAGTCCATGCCAGTTCTGAGTTGATCGCTGAATGGAGGCCGAAGATAATCCGCGCACCCACGCGCCCCTGGAGGAGCACGCTAAAGCTGACGCAGCCTCGCAGTAAGGAAGATCCATGGGAGGTGAAGGCATGGGACCGAGCTCGGATCCTGCACCCAGGTTGAAGCACCGGAGCGTGAACGCCGAGCAGAAGCGCGCATCCTGCACCGCCGGCCACCACGAGGCCGACCAACGGCGAGAGCAGACCACGCCCGCGCTAAACGCCCGCACTTACGGCACCCCTATGGCACTCACCTCGCCCAGGCCCGGCACATTAGCGCTGACCATTTCCTGACCAAGCCCGACACGCCCTGATCCTCAGAGTTAATCCATATCCCGAAGTTACGGGTCCAATTTGCCGACTTCCCTTACCTACATTATTCTATCGACTAGAGGCTCTTCACCTTGGAGACCTGCTGCAGATATGGGTACGAACCGGCGCGACACCTGCACGTGGTCCTCTCCTGGATTCTCAAGGTCCGAGGGGAAGATCAGGACGCCGCCGCAACTGCGGCACTGTTCGCGTTTCAAACCCTATCTCCCTGCTAGAGGATTCCAGGGATCTCGAACGATCATGCGAAAAACTCTTCCCCGATCTCCCGATGGCGTCTCCAGGTACTTTTGGGTTACCCCGACAAGCATTTCTAAAAGACGGGCCCGACTTGTATCGATTCCGCTGCCGGGTTCCGGAAAATGAATCGGATTCCCTTTCGCCCAACGGTTGCCAGCACAAAGTGCATCATGCTATGACGCCCTCCATCAATATCGCATTTCTCCTAGGGCTTAGGATCGACAGACTCGCTTGCAACAGCTGTTCACATGAAACCCTTTTTCCGTGTCAGTCCTCCAGGGCCTCGCTGGAGTATTTGCAATTACCACCAAGATCTGCACCGACGGCGGCTCCAGGCAGGCTCCCGCCCAGACCCTTCTGCGCCCACCGCCGTGACCCTCCTATACGTCAGGGCTTTGCGGCCAGTCACAAGGACCAGCCATGACTGCCAGACTGACGGCCGAGTATAGGCACGACGCTTCAGCGCCATTCATTTTCAGGTCTAGTTGTTACATAAGGTGAGTTGTCACACACTACTTAGCGAATTCCAACTTCCATGGCCACTGTCCTGCTGTCTTAAGCAACCAACGCCTTTCATGGTTTTCCATGAGCGTCGATTTGGGCGCCTTAACTCTGCGTTTGGTTCATCACACAGCGCCACTTCTGCTTACCAAAAGTGGCCCACTTGTCACTCCGATCCGAGTCGTTTGCTTACGGCTTGAGCATATCAAACAAGCTGGAGATCTCACCCATTTAAAGTTTGAGAATAGGTTGAGGTCGTTTTGGCCCCAAGGCCTCTAATCATTCGTTTTACCAGATGAGACTTGTACGAGCACCAGCTATCCTGAGGGAAACTTGGGAGGGCACTAGCTACTAGATGGTACGATTAGTCTTTCGCCCCTATACCCAGCTACGACGATCGATTTGCACGTCAGAATCGCTACGGACCTCCATCAGGGTTTCCCCTTGACTTTGTCCTGGCCAGGCATAGTTCACCATCTTTCGGGTCCCAACGTGTACACTCTAGGTGCGACTAACGTCGAAATAAGGACGAGAAGTCGCGGGTGTGCGGAGCCCCTCTCTCCCTCGGCCCACGCAAGGCGAGACCTTCACTTTCATTACGCCTTTAGGTTTCGTATAGCCCAATGACTCGCACGCATGTTAGACTCCTTGGTCCGTGTTTCAAGACGGGTCGTGAAACTGTCCAAAGCTGAAGCGCCGATGAAGGGAGCGATTATTCCGCCTGAGAGCATCCCGAGCCAACATCGGCGCAGGTCCTGGGCCGGGACAGGTAGGTCCTTCATCAGGGAAGAACCGCGCGCTCTTGCCAAGAGACCGAGCGCCCAAAGGGGCGAATCGACTCCCCAAGATATACCGCCGAGCAGCCAGTCAGGACACTGGGGCTCTGCCCAACAGACGCGAATCGAGGCCCGAGGAAGGACAGGCTGCGCACCCGGGCCATAGGCCGGCGCCCAGTGGGTCGCGACATCCTACTAGGGGAGAAGTGCGACCCACCACACACCGGAACGGCCGCACCCCGTGGCGAGTGGAAAGGCAACCGGACACATACACGCCGCAGATTGCTCCGAGCGGGCGGCCGGCCCCATCTGCTGAGGGTGGGGGCCAGCGGCCATATGGGCGTGAATCTCACCCGTTCGACCTTTTGGACTTCTCACGTTTACCCCAGAACGGTTTCAGGTGCTTTTGAAGTCACTCTTCAAAGTTCTTTTCAACTTTCCCTCACGGAACTTGTTCGCTACCGGTCTCGTTGTCATATTTAGTCTCAGATGGAGTTTACCACCCACTTGGAGCTGAACTCCCAAAAATCTGACTTGAAGGAGAGGTCCCGCTGACGCTCGCACCGGCCGCTATGGGCCTGGCACCCTCTACGGGCCGTGGCTTCATGCAAGTTGGACTTGGGATCCGCGCGAGGCGTTGGGGTAGTGGAACCTCCCACACACCACATGCCACAACAGTCGGCAGCCTGCGGCGTTAGGCGCTGGACTCTTACCTGTTCGCTCGCCGCTACTTGGGGAATCCTTGTCAGTTTCATTTCCTCCGCTTAGTAATATGGTTACATTCAGAGGGTAGTCCCACCTTCTCTGAGGTCGTTGTAGGAGGTGTAACATGGCACACCGCCAGTCGGCTGTGCACGCTACCGAGAGAGTACCGGTATGCGAACCGCCAGGAAACGAGCGCGCTAAGCACGACTAACAAGGCGCGGCTGGCCCTACAGGCGGCCAAGACACTCCCAGGTCTCCGAAGTGGGGCAAACGCAGCGCGCTTCAGTATACGTAGCCGACCCTCAGCTAGACGCGGCCTGGGAACGGGATCCATGGACCGTAATGTGCGTTCGAAACGTCGATGTTCATGTGTCCTGCAGTTCACATGTCGACGTGCAATTATCTGCGTTCTTCTTCGACCCACGAGCCGTCCAGGGTGATCTTTTTTAGTTTCCACTGTCTCTTTCAAAATAGTTGCACAGGCGGGACTGAGGCGTTTGACGGCCTCTGTTCCAGTGTTTTGTCCAACGGCCTAGCGGCCGATGGACGTCGTACGGCTCCACACTGGAGCGGTCAGGCACTAGGGCGAAAGTCATTCAAACCCGGTGCCAGGCGCTAGGTGCCGCAGACCAGTCGCTCCAGAGCTTCCGTGCTCGTACCACACAACATTTCCGTTAGTTTAGTGAATCACGCGTGGTTCCGCAAGTGGCGCTGCGAGCCGTACAGGTAGCGCGTTGCGCGACACGACACGCACATCGAAAGACATGCAGTCTAGTCGGTAATGATCCTTCCGCAGGTTCACCTACTGGAACCTTGTTACGACTTTGACTTCCTCTAAATGATCAAGTTTGGTTATCTTTCCGGTAGCAACGGGAGCGACAGAGTCGTTGCCGCGTACCAGTCCAAAGACCTCACTAAATCATTCAATCGGTAGTAGCGACGGGGGGGGGGGGGGGGGGGGGGGTGTACACAGGGCAGGGACGTAATCATCGCGAGCTTATGACTCGCGCTTACTGGGAATTCCTCGTTCATGGGGAACAATTGCAAGTCCCAATCCCTAGCACGAAGGAGGTTCAGTGGGTTGCCCCGACGTTTCGGCCTAGGAAGACACGCTGATTCCTTCAGTGTACCGTGCGTACGGCCCAGGCATCTAATAGCATCACAGACCTGTTATTGCTCAATCTCGTGCGGCTAGTAGCCACCTGTCCTTCTAAGAAGAAAAGTAATCGCTGACAGCACGAAGGATGTCACGCGACTAGTTAGCAGGCTAGAGTCTCTTTCGTTATCGGAATAAAACAGACAAATCACTCTACCAACTAAAACGGCCATGCACCACCACCCACCGAATCAAGAAAGAGCTATCAATCGGTCAATCTGGGCCTGGTGAGGTTTCCCGTGTTGAGTCAAATTAAGCTGCAGGCTCCACTCCTGGTGGTGCCCTTATGTCAATTACTTTAAGTTTGAGCTTTGCAACCACACTTCCCCCGGAACCCAAAAGCTTTGGTTTCTCGGAGGCTGCCTGCCAAGTCATTGGAGGAACTGCGGCGGATCGCTGGCTGGCATCGTTTATGTTTAGAACTAGGGCGGTATCTGATCGCCTTCGAACCTCTAACTTTCGTTTTTGATTAATGAAAACATACTTGGCAAATGCTTTCGCTTCTGTTCGTCTTCCGACGATCCAAGAATTTCACCTCTAACGTCGCAATACGTGTGCCCCTTCCTGTCCCTACTAATCATTACCTCGGGTTCCGAATACCAACAAAATAGAACCGAGGTCCTATTCCTTTATTCCATGCACACAATATTCAGGCGGGCTAGCCTGCTTTAAGCACTCTAATTTGTTCAAAGTAAACATGCCAGCCCACCGAGACCCTCATTAAAGAGCACCCTGGCAGGATTTCAATGGGGTCTGCCTCGGGACACATGAGCACGCACGAGGCGGTCGCACCCATTTGGCTCGCCCCACCAGCAGGATGTCCCATGATACATGCCAGTTAAACACCGACGGGCGGTGAACCAACAGCATGGGACACAAATCCAACTACGAGCTTTTTAACCGTAACTACTTTAATATACGCTATTGGAGCTGGATTTACCGAGGCTGCTGGCACCAGACTTGCCCTCCAATAGATTCGTGTTAAAGGATTTAAAGTGTACTCATTCCGATTACAGGGCCTTGGATGAGTCCCATATCGTTAGTTTTCGTCACTACCTCCCCATGCTGGGAGCGGGTAATTTGCGCGCCTGCTGCCTTCTTTAGATGTGGTAGCTGTTTTTCAGGCTCCCCCTCCAGAATCGAACCCTGATTCCCCGTTACCCATTACAACCTTCGTAGGCGCAGAACCTACTATCAACAGTTGATAAGGCAGACATTTGAAGGATGCGTCGCCGGTACGACGACCGTGCGATCAGGGCAAAGTTATTCAGAGTCACCAAGGCAAACGTACTGGATGAGCCGACCGATTGGTTTTGATGTAATAAACGCGTTCCTTCCATCTCTGGTCGGGATTATGTTTTTCTCTTTTTTTTATAAAAAATTCTTTATTCAATCATTATTATGATACAATTTAACATACTACCTAAGTACATAGGTAGGTCATATTTTTAACTATTACAATGGACAATGTGCAGCTATTATTATTTTTAACACTATAGGTTACTACTGTGATCCTTTACCACAATGGGTGTTATTCTACTATTATTTACTATGCTACTGTTTTGGTGTTTCTATGATTTATAGCTACTGTTAGATTTGGATACTACTTGTAACGAGTTACCATGACTACTCTACCTGCAGCATTACAGGTGTGCCAGAAGAAGATACAAACCTAATTAGTGGCCTTTCCCACTGAGCTAATCCCAGTGGGAGTGCCCCTAGCACTGGGCTGGCCGATGATATGGTCGCTGCAGTTCTATACTGATTTTATTATCCTAATTTGAACCTATAACTAGTCTATATCTAATGTCGTAATCAGTGCGTTGTAAAGACCGGGTGGTGATGTACTACCCCCCCCCCCCCCCCACCCCCAACCTTATCCGAAAACCTGGTGGGTTCGAGCAGTAAGGCGGCTCGCCAAGTTCATTTCCCAGCGGAACAGGGAGAATGTACATGTCAAGTCTGGTTGTTTCTTAGGTACTCTTTGAGGACTTCACCTGAGATTGCATCTGCTAAGTGATTCAGGACGTTAAAAGTGTTTTCATGCCTGAGCAAGTGGTGTGTATGGTTATTCGGCAGTTGTTCCCTAAATTGTTGTGCAACGTCGTCGAAGAGGGGACACTCGTACACCACATGGTCTGGAGTGCCTGCACTGCTCCACAGCCACACGCTGTTGTTGCCCTTTCCCCGAACCGACACAAATATGTCGGGTAGGGTCCATGCCCAGTAAGAAAATGCAGCAAGCCTCTAGAGGGTTTGATGTACACTAGTGGAAACTGAAATAAGAACACCGTGAATTCATTATCCCAGGAAGGGGAAACTTTATTGACACATTCCTGGGGTCAGATACATCACATGATCACACTGACAGAACCACAGGCACATAGACACAGGCAACAGAGCATGCACAATGTTGGCACTAGTACAGTGTATATCCACCTTTCGCAGCAAGGCAGGCTGCTATTCTCCCATGGAGACGATCGTAGAGATGCTGGATGTAGTCCTGTGGAACGGCTTGCCATGCCATTTCCACCTGGCGCCTCAGTTGGACCAGCGTTCGTGCTGGACGTGCAGACCAAGTGAGACGACGCTTCATCCAGTCCCAAACATGCTCAATGGGGGACAGATCCGGAGATCTTGCTGGCCAGGGTAGTTGACTTACACCTTCTAGAGCACGTTGGGTGGCACGGGATACATGCGGATGTGCATTGTCCTGTCGGAACAGCAAGTTCCCTTGCTGGTCTAGGAATGGTAGAACGATGGGTTCGATGACGGTTTGGATGTACCGTGCACTATTCAGTGTCCCATCGACGATCACCAGTGGTGTACGGCCAGTGTAGGAGATCGCTCCCCACACCATGATGCCGGGTGTTGGCCCTGTGTGCCTCGGTCGTATGCAGTCCTGATTGTGGCGCTCACCTGCACGGCACCAAACACGCATACGACCATCATTGGCACCAAGGCAGAAGCGACTCTCATCGCTGAAGACGACACGTCTCCATTCGTCCCTCCATTCACGCCTGTCGCGACACCACTGGAGGCGGGCTGCACGATGTTGGGGCGTGAGCGGAAGACGGCCTAACGGTGTGCGGGACCGTAGCCCAGCTTCATGGAGACGGTTGCGAATGGTCCTCGCCGATATCCCAGGAGCAACAGTGTCCCTAATTTGCTGGGAAGTGGCGGTGCGATCCCCTACGGCACTGCGTAGGATCCTACGGTCTTGGCGTGCATCCGTGCGTTGCTGCGGTCCGGTCCCAGGTCGACGGGCACGTGCACCTTCCGCCGACCACTGGCGACAACATCGATGTACTGTGGAGACGTCACGCCCCACGTGTTGAGCAATTCGGTGGTACGTCCACCCGGCCTCCCGCATGCCCACTATATGCCCTCGCTCAAAGTCCGTCAACCGCACATACGGTTCACGTCCACGCTGTCGCGGCATGGTACCAGTATTAAAGACTGCGATGGAGCTCCGTATGCCACGGCAAACTGGCTGACACTGACGGCGGCGGTTCACAAATGCTGCGCAGCTAGCGCCATTCGACGGCCAACACCGCGGTTCCTGGTGTGTCCGCTGTGCCGTGCGTGTGATCATTGCTTGTACAGCCCTCTCGCAGTGTCCGGAGCAAGTATGGTGGGTCTGACACACCAGTGTCAATGTGTTCTTTTTTTCATTTCCAGGAGTTTATGTGGATTTTAAGCGTTCCTGTATGTTTGGAAGTAGCTTGTGTGTCCTTCGCCCTGTCTCGTCATTATTCCAAAGTTCCTGCCATAATTCAATTCCCCTTCTTTTAATACTTTGTTTATCCCCTACATATACCCCCATGATTTCTTCAATTTTTTCTCTTCTATTCTTCTTTATCCAATACCTGGTGGCCTGTTCCCTAATTTTTATGTCTAATGGACATAACCCCATCAGTACTAAAAGTTCCCGTCCCCGAGTTGTTCTATATGCGCCTACTGAATGTAGGAGCATATTTCGCTGCACTCTTCTTACGGCCATGGCAGGCATGACCCTCGTGAGCCTGTGTGCCCAGACCACTGACCCGTAGCCTACTATGGATGTAAGGATGCTGCTGTGATACAGTTTGAATAGATCAGGTGGGAGATGGAATCATTTGTGCCCTATTCCGATTAAATTGTTTAATACTGTTAGTGATCTCTGTGTTACCATGTCGATGTGTGACGCGTAGTTCCACCTCTTGTCGACGATGACACCAAGATACTGGGCTTCTCGGCGCCTGAGGACAGGTAGGCCGTTTATTTTGACTGTGGGATTTCTTAACAGTTGACCTTTGAGTAATAGGTAGGTTGACTTGTTAGGTGCGATGGTCATTTTTGTTTTGTGGCAGCATGTGGTCAATATTGCTCTAGCTCTACTTTTGGTTCTAACTCTTAGTGGCTACGGCCACCGACCAGCAGGAGGAGGTCGTCTGCGTGGGCTATGACCTCTAGCACATCTTCACTGCTCTTTAGTTCTTCTAAGAGTGGCTCCATATTTATGTCCCAAAAGAGTGGCCCCAGGACGGATCCCTGTGGACACCCCTTAGTAATTTTCTTGCTGACTTTGCCGCTAGAGGCCGATAGCCAGGCCTCCCTTTCTTCACAATAGCTCCTGAGACAGCCATACAGTGGCCCTGGGCATTCCTTCTCCCGCAAGCAGGAGAAGAGCGAAGGCCACCACAGGTTGTCAAAGGCGCCACTGATGTCCACCATGATGCCGACAATGTACTTGTGTGGGACAGAGTCACAAACATTCGCAGCCAGGGCGATTGCGTCAGACGCCGATCGTCCTGTCCGAAAACCGAATTGTCTGTCGCTCATCCAGCACAGGACTCGGTGTGCATCCAGTCTGTCTGCTAGCAACATCTCAAAAAGCTTGCCCAACAAGTCCAGTAGACATATAGGTCTGTACGACTTGGCTTCTTTGGGGTCTTTGTCTGGGCGTTTTTTGATTGTAACTACATTCGTCTTCTTCCACATTGAGAGGAATGTCTCAAGCCGTAAACACTCATTGTGCAGCTGAGTGAGAGGTGCCACCAGCTGGTGGGCGAGGTATTGTATCACTTCTGCAGTGATGCCATCTGGACCTGTAGCCTTGCCTTTTTTAAGAGCTTTGATTTGGGAGCTTGCCTCTTCTTCGAAGAAGGGGTAAACCACTCGGTTTTTTCGTAGACCCGTTGGTTCTCTCTCCTTATTCTTTGTTGTTCATCAGAGTCATCTTCCTCTCTATCGTCAGGTAGCAGGGCATGGAGTAGGACCCCCTGCAGTTTCCTGCCAGGTGTCCGTCATCTGGTCCTCGTCCCTGACGGTAGATAGCACCATAGGTGGTTTGATTCTTTCTCGTACTATTTTATATGGAAGTCCCCAGGGGTCAGTAGCCAGTTGGCTTTGTACGTACTTCTCCCAGCTCCTCATCCTGACAGTCTTAAGCTCCTGTTGGAACTGTTCTCAGGCTTCTGTGTATACCTGCAGCCAGCGCTGCTTTTCATGCCAGACGACGCACCGCTGTTAATACCTCCTTCTTACTGCCTGGCGCACTTGCCCCAGTTCGGCTGACCACGGTGAGGGCGAGGCCGCAACGGCCCTCCTCCTGGTTGGTACAGCTGCCTTCACCGCCCTAGTTATCGCACTTGTTAGTTCTTTGGCATATTATTCTACGTTGACATCACCCTACCATAATGCAGGAATGTCACACTCCCTCGCCAAGCGGTCCCAGTCGGTTTGATTGTACCTGAGCTGCGTTTCCCACCTCATGTCCCAGTGGCACTTGCTGTCCCCAATGGTGAATGTTATTACAGTATGGTCACTAGTGTTAATTTGATCCCAAACTCTCCAGTGTGATATTATTGCTGCAAGGTTTGGCGTTAGAAGAGTAACGTCGATGTTTGTGCCCTGTCCTCCACCACCAGTGTAGGTGGCTGAGTTTCCCTGTTTGTTTGCGTCCATTAGTTGTAGTGCCATGATTGTGTCAACAGCTTTTTCTCCTCGGTCATCCTGAGTACCAATGAACCACAGGGGGGATTTTGCGTTAATGTCTGCTGTCACAAGAATTTTGCGTCTCCGCAACGCCATGGCTATTTGAACGAGCTTGTCCAGGAATTCATCTATTTATCGTCCGTACTGGAAGTACATGTTAACCACATAGAGTACTCCCGTTGGTAAATGAAGCTCCACAACGTTGCAGTGGTCATCTGAAAACTGTACTAGTACTGTGGCTCTCAGTGCTTTGTTTATGATTATGACCGCAGTTCTTGGTTCCGCTCTGCTATAGATCTGTTGCCAGTTGACTGCAGTGAATGGGATCCATCCAGTCAGGGAGTATGGCTCCTTCAAACAGAGTACGTCTAGACTCTTCTCCACCACTCTCTGGAGTTCCTGCAGAACCAGTTTGCTATTGTGTAAGTTTATCTGTCCCCCTCTTAACTGGCTCACGTGGGAAGTATGTGTGAATGAGAGATTCCGGCCAGTTCTTGCGCCAGTCGTGTGCTATTCTGCCGTTAGTGATGACAGATTGTACAATTAATTGATGTCGAACTTTTCATTTCACCTTTCGAACACCTTAACTAGGTCCCGCAGGGTACCAAAGTCTGTGGGGAGACAGATTGTCTTAAGCTGTATTCTATCTGCAGCCTCCATCACTGGGAAGGTGATGTCTCTGCCATATTCGTGGCCGACACGCACCACATGCCTTAAGGCTGTTGTGAGGATGGCTGGCTCTTCCAGTCTAGACAGCTGTAAAGCATGCTCCAGGTTGAGATAAATCCTAGCAGGATCTATTCCCAGCCTTCGTTCAGTTGGTGAGCTTGTTGGTGTACTTGTGTTTATTGGTACACTTGTGCTACTTATTGCGTTTACCTGCACTTTCTCTTCATGACTATTTGCCTTTAGATCTTTTGTCAGTAATACTTTCCCTACCACAGGATGTCCAAGTGGTCGTGCTTGATCTTTAGGTGACCTTTGTCCCCGATTCGGAGGGGAGGGTGCATCATTCTGATCACAGGCGTCTGTTTGGATACAGACATCTTTCATTGTGATTGTGTAACATTGTGGCCTGGTGATCTTCTCAATAAATTCTTTGAATTTATTGGCCCTTATTGCATCCCTCAACCTCTTGCTTGGAGACTTTCTTTTGGGCTTCCTGTTACCATTTAGGGACTCAACCATAGTCAATTCGTGCTATGTATGAGTCTCTGCTGAAGCATGCTGTAGGTAGGGCAATTTCTGCCAGTGGTGTTGCTTGACTTTTTACCTCTCTTTGTGCAGGGTATACAGATTCCAGCTTTGCCGCAGTTCCTTCTTGTTTGATCCTCTGCCCCGCACCTGGAGCAGGCCGGCTTCCTCTCACAATGCTTGTGTACGTGATCTAAATCGCGACAGTTGTGGCATCTGGGAAGCACTAGATAATCTCTTACATTTATTGCATAAAAGCCTATATAGACTCTCCACATGGTGGTGATTCTACGCCACATCTTTCCAGAGACCTCGGCAACGTGATGTACGACATCACGCTCCCGGGGCCCTGGCCCGAGAAGCAGTTAGAAATCGTGTTTGAATGTTTCCCATTCCATGTCGTCGAAGTTTTGGTTGTGTAAAATTTCGTATATGTCTGCTTCTGTTAGTGCTACTAGTACATCGTACAAGATCACCAGCGGATTTCGCTTTTTTGGTGGTTCACATCTGACTGCTTTTTTAAGTTTGACATTGTTTAAAATCTTGTGTCTGTCCTCCTCAGTTGCCACATTTGCTACCACTACGTTTTTGGTTCCCTTGACTTTGTTTATTTTTATCTTGTCTTTAGCGGGGTCAATGGTGGTGGTGAATATTTCTTGGACTTTCTTGGCTGTCTGTCTGCGCAGAGGTCTTAAGAAGACCGCCGTCTCCGGGCTTTTAGAGACCTTTGCGATCGTCTACTTTGTCGTTTGAGGTTTTGTGACCGCTTGCGCAGCCACTGCAGCCCAGGTTTTGGTTGGTTGCTGCCTTAATCTGTTATTTTCTTTCTCTAATTCTTCGAATCACCCCTCAAGCTTTGCACTGGCAATAGCCAAGGCGACAAGCTCGTTTTTGAACGCCAGGACTGCAGCCTGGCTAATTTTTCCATTTCTAAAACTGGAGTCCGTAATTTGATTCATTTTAGTGTGTCTTTCAAGAGTGTTTTGCTCATTTTCTTCCACTTCCTCCTCTGAGGCAGGAACAGTCGTTATCGACGCCCTTGAGGTTGCACTAGAGCACTCGTCTCTAAGTCAGCCATGCCATATTTGTAGACGAGTGAAGAAAGATGGGAGCCCGTCTCTTGCCCCGGACCAGCTCCTCTGGCATGGGGGGGGGGGGGGGGGACTTCTGCAGCTCGCCCACCGACCTCGCCCCTAGGTCATGGGCACTCCAGAGCTGCTGGGTTCATAGGCGCCGTCGACAGTGCACTGGTCCCCATCGATGGCCTCGTCGTCGACGATTTCACACGACGCCCCTCAGCAAGTGCACCCTGCACTCTGGAGAGGCGGATGCACCTCTCGCCCTTCGCCGCCTATTTGCCCGCGGTTCCACCTGATGGCCAAGGACCCACTCCTACTAAGGTGGTAGGTCGATCACCCAGTCGTTCGGCGGTCTGGGCCCATCTAACGTAGCCCAGGCTATGGCACCCCCTCCTGTGTTTGGCAGAACACGCCCCGGTTACCCAGGGGAGCGGCAAAGCACCCTTGCCGACTCGCGCCGTGATCCCACACCGACAAACGAAGTCACCGGCATACAGAGCACCTGCTGGTCTCTGCCCTGAGAACAGAAAGGGACTGATGTACGGGCCATCGGGTTGGGCCGCAGCTCTCCCTTTTGTCGCAAGGCAGAATGCCGAGCTTAGCATCTGGCACCACGGGAAGGCAGAAAGAGCCACTTGGGAAGGAGAGGCTATAAGAGACGCATCATTTGTCTGTATGAGGACTCCCGTGGCACGCCCGACTGGAAGCGATACGCCCCCGTGCGAGCATCCGTGCCCTACGACGCGCCGGCAATGGGGGGCCAGCGCCGTCAACCGACCGACCTCGCGCCAGACTCGGGCCTCTGCTTTTTTTTTTTTTTTTTAAAAATCTTCATTTGATCATTGTCATGATACAATGTAACCTACTACCTAAATACATTAGTAGGTCCTATTTCTATATTTTCTCTGTAGCTGTTATTATGGTTAACACTACAGGTTTCTACTATAATCCATCACCACTATGGGGGTGATTCTACTATACTATACTATGTTATTATTTGTCTAGTGTTACCCTGATATTAGCTTCTATTATTAGTATACTACTTGCAGATGGTTATTATTATGACTACTCTACCTGCAGTGCATATTGAGGGGAATGTCTGAAGCCGTAAACACTCGTTGTACAGCTGAGTGAGAGGTGCCACCAGCTGGGGGGTGAAGTACTGTATCACCTCCGCAATAATGCCGTCTGGGCCAGGAGCTTTGCCTTTTTTGAGAGCTTTTATTTGGGAGCTTATCTCTTCTTCGGAGAAGGGGTAGACCACTCGGTTGTTTTCATAGACCTGTTGGTTCTCTCTTCTTATTCTCTGTTGTTCATCAGAGTCATCTTCCTCTCTATCATCAGGTAACAGGGCACGGAGTAGGACCCCTGCAGTTTCCTGCTAGGTCTCCGTCATCTGGTCCCTGTCCCTGTCGGTAGATATCACCATAGGTGATTTAATTTTTTCTCATCCTATTTTGTATGGCAATCCCCAGGGGTCTGTAGCCAATTGGCTTTGCACATACTTCTCTCAGCTCCTCATCCTGACAGCCTTGAGTTCCTGTTGGAACTGTTCTTTGGCTTCTCTGTATACCTGCAGCCAGCGCTGCTTTTCGTGCCAGACGACACACCACTGGTAATACCTCCTCGCCCTCCTTACTGCCTGGCGCATTTACCCCAGTTCAGCTGACCATGGTGAGGGGGAGGCCGCGACGGCACTCCTCCTGGTTGGTACAGCTGCCTTTACTGCCCTGGTTATCACACTTGTAAGATCTCTGGAATATTCTTCTACGTTGACATCACCCTCCAGTAACGCAGGAATGTCACACTCCCTCGCCAGGCGGTCCCAGTCGGTTTCGTTATAGTTGAGCTGCGTTTCCCACCCATGTCCCATCGGCACCCGCTGTCTCCAATGGTGAATGTTATTATGTTATGGTAACTAGTAGTAATTTTGTTGCAAGGTTTGGCGTTACCAGGGTAACGTCAATGTTTGTACCATGTGTCCCCCCCCCCCCAGTGTAGGTGGGACGGTTTCCCTGTTTGTTAGCGACCATTAATTGTAGTGACATGATTGTTTCGACAGCTTTTTCTCCTCGGTCATCCTGAGTACCACTGAACCACAGGGGGGATTTTGCATTGATGTCAGGAGTCACAAGAATTTTTCGTCCCCGCAACGCCGTAGCTATTTGGACGAGTTTGTCCAGGAATTCATGTATTTGTCTTCCACACTGGAAGTACATGTTAACCACGTACAGTACTCCCGTGGGTGAATGAAGCTCCACGACGTTGCAGTGGTCATCTGAAACTTGTGCTAATACGGTGACTCTCAACGCTTTATTTATGATTATGACTGCGGCTCTTCGTTCCGCTCCGCTATAGATTTGTTGCCTGTTGACTGCGGTGAATGGGATCCGTCCAGCCAGGGAGTATGTCTCCTGTATGCAAAGTACATCTACACTCTTCTTCTCCACCACTTTCCGGAGTTCCAGCTGAACCAGTTGACTATTATATGTGTTTATCTGTCCCACTCTTAACTGGCTCACGTGGAAAGTATGTGTGTATATGAGACTCCGGCCAGTTTTGGCGCCAGTCGTGTTATATTCTGCCATTAGTGATGACTGATTGATTGTATAATTCATTAAGGTCGAATTTTTCATTTCGCCTTTCGAATACTTTCTTAACCATGTCTCGCAGGGCTCCGAAGTCTGTGGGGAGATTCATTGTCTTGAGCTGTGCTCTGTCTACAGCCTTCATCACTGGGAAGGTGATGTCTCTGCCATATTTATGGCCGACACGCACCACATGCCTTAAGGCTGTCATGAGGATGGTCGGCTCTTCCAGTCTAGACAGCTGTAAGGTGTGCTCCAGGTTGGGGTAAATCTTGGCAGGATCCATCCCTGGCCCTCGTTCGGTATGTGGGCTTATTGGTGTACTTATGTTTGTCGGTACACTAGTGCTACTTATTTTGTTTACTTGCACTTGCTCTTCCTGACTTTTTGTCTTTATGTCTTCTGCCATTAATAATTTCCCTACCACAGGATGCCCAAGTGGTCACGCTTGATCTTTAGGCGACCTTTGTCCCCAATTCGGAGGGGAGGGTGCATCATTCTGACCACAAGGATCTGTTTGGATACAGACTTCTTTCATTGTGATTGTAAGGTGATGTGGCCTGGTGATCATCTGAATAAATTCTCTGAATTTGTTGACCCTTATTGCATCCCTCAACCTCTTGCTTGGAGACTTTCTTTTGGGCTTCCTGTTCCTATTTTGGGACTCAGTCATAGTCGATTCGGGTTATGAGTCTCTGCTCAAGCATCCTGTAGGTAGGGCAATTTCTGCCAGTAGTGTTGCATGACTTCTTGCCTCTCTTTATGCAGGGTATGCAGATTCCAGCTTTGCTGCAGTTTTTCCTCGCATGATCCTCTGCCCCGCACCTGGAGCAGGCCGGCTTCCTCTCACAATGCTTAGGTATGTGATCTAAGTCGCCACAGTTGTGGCATCTGGGAACCACTAGGTAATCTCGTACGTTTATCGCATGGAAATCTATGTAGACTCTCCCCATGGTGGTGATTCTGCGCCACATCTTTCGAGAGACCTCGGCAACGTGATGTACGACGTCACGCTCCCGGGGTCCTGTTCTGAAACGTAATTTGAAGTCATTTTTTAATGTTTCCCACTCCATGGCATCGAAATTTTGATTATATAGCGTCTCATATATGTCTACACCCGTTAATGCTACTGGTACGTCGTAGAGGATCACCAGCGGATTTCGCTTTTTCGGTGGTTCACATTTGACTGCTGTATTCAGTTTGGTGTTACTTAAAATTTTGTCTCTGTCTTCCTCAGTTGCTACGTCAACTACGTTTTTTGTTGCCTTAACTTTGTTTATTTTGATTTTGTCTTTAGTGGGGTCAGTTGTAGTGGTGCATATTTCTTGTACTCTTTTGACTGTCTGTCCGGGGAGGGGTCTTAAGAAGACCACCGTGTCCGGCCTTTTTGAAACCTTTGCAATCGTTTCCTTGGTGATTTGGGGTTTTGTGACAGCTTGCGCAGCCACTGCAGCCCAGGTTTTGGTTGGTTGCTGCCTTAATCTGTTGTTCTCTTTTTCCAGTTCTTCGAGTCGCCCCTCGAGCTTTGCACATGCAATGGCCCAGGCGGAGAGCTCGTTTTTGATTGCCAGGACTGCAGCCTGGCGGATTTTGCCGTTTTTCACACTCGAATCCAAAATTTGACTAATTTTAGTATGTCTTTCGAGAGTGTTTTGCTCATTCTGTTCCGCTTCCTCCTGTGAGGCAGGAACAGTCGAGATCGACGCCCTCGAGGTCGCACTAGAGTCACTCGTCTCTGATTCAGCCATGTTTGTAGACGAGTGAAAAAAGGATGGGAGCCCGTCACTTGCCCAGGACCGGCTCCTCTGGCATGGGGTGGGACTTCTGCAGCTCACCCACCAACCTCGCCTCTAGGTCAAGTGCACTCCAGAGCTGCCGGGTTCAGCGCACAGTTGCCAGCGCACTGGTCTCCGTCGAAGGCCTCGTCGTCGACGATTTAACACGACGCTTCTCGGCAAGTGCATCCTGCACTCCGGAGAGGCGGATGCACCCCTCGCCCTTCGCCACCTACTTGCCCGAGCTTCCACCTCTTGGCCAAGGACCCACTCCTACTCAGGTGGTGGGTCGGTCCCCCAGTCGTTCGGCGGTCTGGGCCCATCTAACCTAGCCCAGGCGATGTCACCACCTCCTGGGTTTGGCAGAACACGCCCCGGTTACCCAGGGACGCGGTGAAGCACCCTTGCCGACTCGCGCTGTGATCCCACGCCGACAAACGAAGTCGCCGGCATGCAGAGCACCTGCTGGTCTGTGCCCTGCGAACAGAAAGGGACTGGTGTTCGGTCCCTCGACACAGCTCTCCCTGTGCCACACACCATCCGCTTTCGCATCGGGTTGGGTCGCAGCTCTCCCTTTTGTCACAAGGCAGAATGCCGAGCTTAACATCTGGCACCACGGGAAGGCGGAAAGAGCCACTTGGGAAGGAGAGGCTATTTGAGACGCATCACTTCCCCTGTGAGGACTGCCGTGGGACGCCTGACTAGAAGCGATGCACCCCAGTGCGAGCTTCCGTGCCTTCCAGCGCGCCGGCAACGGACAAGGCCGCGCCGAACGCGCCGTCAAGCGACTGACCTCACGCCAGGCTCGGGTCTCTGTTTCATCATTAATATTTATACAAAGGAACCCACCACCTTAGTGATTAGTGGGTCATAACTATTCTACAATGTTAGATATTCAGCAGCTAGTTCTATTTATTGTTATATGGTAATATGTTTATTATTATGAGCTACAGACAGGATGCTACAGGATAATAGGCAGACTACAGCTATTAATCTATTCTACTTACTAATTGTTAGTTTCATCCTACTTGTTAATTCCTAACTGCCTGCAGCGCTACAGAAGTGTCAGCATAGATATAAACCTACTGCTTTAGGCCCTGCTCATCGAGCTAATCCCGATGAGCGTGCCCCTGACACTGGGCTGGCCAAGATTGTTTGTCGCTGCAGGTTCCTAACTTAATATCTATATCTAAAGCTACAACTACTGTACTAGCCTACATCAATTCCGGTGCTTTAGTCCTAATTAGTGTACCCTGATCCCCCTAGTCCTGCACGTGGCGGATTGCAACTGAAAAGTCGGCCTGTCCACGCACAGGTGGTATAGGATAAGAGTAATTGGACACATTGGGTAAACGTCATTAATCGTGAAAGTCCCTCAAGTATCCCATAATGTACACATTTGGTATATGTCGTTAATCGTGAAAATCACTCAAGTATGCCGTCAGTACTTTTCGTGATACCTCATTTGCCAGTTTGTTTAGAGTTTCAAAAGTTCCTTCGTGTGTTAATAAGTCATATGTTTTGTTATGTGGAAGCTGTTGTCTTAGTGTCACTGCTACATCATCGAAAAGGGGGCACTCGTAAACCACACGGTCGGGAGTGCCCTCCAAAGCACCACAGTCACAATCGGCTGTAGCCTTTTTCCCAAACCGACACAAGTATGTCGGGTAGGGCCCATGACCAGTGAGAAAATGTATTAGACCCCGCGTTGGCTCGAAATACTTCATCCCTAGCCTTTCTTTTACATTTGGCAAGAACCCGAAGGTTCTTCTGCCAGTTTCTTCTATTTCCCAAGACTGCTGCCATAAGTTCTCGCCCCTTCTACGTACTTCTCCCTTGTCCCTTACCAGTGCACCCCGGATGTTCTCTATTTTCGCGTTGTTCCCGTTCTTGACGCAATATCATGCTGCTTGTTCTCGAATTTTTATATCTAAGGGACAGAGCCCCATTATTACTAAAAGTGCACTTCCTGTAGATGTTCTGTACGCCCCTATAGATCTTAAAAGCATGTTTCTTTGTACTCTTCTCGCTGCCATGGCAGGCACCACCCTCGTGAGCCTACGTGCCCAGACTCCCGATCCGTAACCCACTACTGACGTTAATATGCTATTATGGTACAACTTGATTAGGTGTGGTGGAAGGTGAAATCGTTTATGGCCTATTGAGGTAAGGTTGTTTAATAATTGTAATGCTTTTAGGGTTACAGACTCAATGTGCCTTCCAAAGTTCCACCTTTCATCGATGATGACGCCCAGGTAGCGAGTCTCTTGTCGTCTTATAACTGGTGAGCCTCCGATTCTGACTGTAGGGTTCCTTGCCAGCTGTCCCTTCAGTAATAAGTACGTCGATTTTGTTGGTGAGATCGTCATCTTGGTATTTGTGCACCACAGTTGTAATTTGGTCATTGCTCTGTCTATTTTTGGCTCAATGTCCTCGCGGCTCCGGCCGCCGACCAGCAGAAGGAGGTCATCTGCGTAGGCTATCACCTCTAGCACTTCTTCACTCTGTTCCAAACTACCTAAAAGCGGTTCCATATGGATGTCCCAGAACAGGGGACCTAAGACGGACCCCTGGGGACATCCCTTAGTTACAGAATTTCCTACTCTGCCGCTAGGGGATGATAGAAAGACCTCCCGCCCTTCGCTATAGCTCCTCAGGCAACCATATAGCGACCCTGGACACTCCTTCTCCCTCAAGCAGAAGACGAGCGAAGGCCACCACAGGTTGTCAAAGGCGCCACTGATGTCAACCATGATGCCAACAACGTACTTGTATGGGGTAGAGTCGCAGACCTCAGCTGCCAGAGCGATCGCATCAGTTGCTGATCGCCCCGGCCTGAAGCCAAACTGCCTGCCACTCATTCCACACAGCACTCGGTGTGCAGTCAGTCTGCAGCTAGCAGTTTTTCAAATAATTTCCCAAGGATGTTCAATAGGCAAATCGGCCTATAGGACTTGACATCCGCTGGGTCCTAGTTGGGTCCCTTTTTGATTATCACAACATTTGCCTCTTTCCAGATTTTCGGGAATTTTTCCTGTCTTAGGCACCCATTGTATAACTGGGTTAGTGGTGCCACCAGTTGAGGTGCCAGGAAGTGCACCACCTCCGCCACAATGCCGTCTGGGCCGGAGGCTTTTCCTGTTTTTAGTGCTTTAATGTGGCCAGCCACCTCCTCTTCAGAGAAGGGGTAGACTGCCCTGTTGTTAGCTATTCTATCCAGATCTTGATTTCGTAACTGGGACTGGCCCTCCGTGTCGCTGGCCTCATCGTCATCAGGCAGCAGGGACCGGAGAAGGACCCTGGCAGTCTCCTGCCAGGACTCCGTCATCCAATCCCCGTGCCTGACCGTCGATAGCATCATTGGGGATCGGATCTTTTCCCTTACTAGTTTGTAAGGTACTCCCCATGGATGCAAGGCCAGCTGGTCCAGCACATATCTTTCCCGACTGCGTATTCTGACTTCTTTCAGTTCTTTTTGAAATTTGTCTTTTGCCTCCCGGTATAGCAGTAACCATCTTTGCTTTTCCCACCAGACGACACTGCGCTGGTAGTGCCTCCTCAGCCTTCTGACAGACTGACGCATTTCCTCAAGTTCAGCTGACCATGGTGACGGAGAGGCCGCCATGGCCCTCCTCCTGGTTGGAACAGCTGCCTTAACCGCTCTGGTAACTGCGCCTACCAGTTCTTCAGCCTGTTTGTCTATGTCCAGGTCCTGTTGTGCGTCACCTTCTGGCAATGGAGGAATGTCGCACTCTCTCGCTAGTCTCTCCCAGTCAGCTCTCTTGAAGTTCAGTTGCAGCTCCCACCCTGCGGCCCAGTGACAGCCTCCATTTCCTAGGCTGAACATTATAAGATTATGGTCACTTGTTGAATTCTGAATGATGTTGGCACAATTTGGTGTAACTAACGTTACATCTATATTGGTGCCGCCCCCCCCCCTCCCGCTGCATAAGTGGGAGGGTTGCCAGGTCTATTTGCAACCACAAGTTGTAAAGCCATATTCATAACCTCCACTTTTTCGCCGTTTTCATGTCTTGTGCCACTGTACCACAGGGGGGATTTTGCATTTATATCGGCTGTTATAACCAGATTGCGTCCTCACAATGCCGTGGCTACTCTGGTTAGGTGACCCAGATGTTGTTCAATGTTATCTCCGTATTGAAAATACATATTTATAAAGGTTATAATTCCCATGGGAGCCTGTACCTCCACGACATTGCAGTGACTGGTGGAAAATTGTGCAAGCGTTGTTACACGTAGAGACTGGTTTGTGATGACAATTGCCGCTTTAGGGGCTTCCCCACTACTAACTACACTCCTGGAAATGGAAAAAAGAACACATTGACACCGGTGTGTCAGACCCACCATACTTGCTCCAGACACTGCGAGAGGGCTGTACAAGCAATGATCACACACACGGCACAGCGGACACACCAGGAACCGCGGTGTTGGCCGTCGAATGGCGCTAGCTGCGCAGCATTTGTACACCGCCGCCGTCAGTGTCAGCCAGTTTGCCGTGGCATACGGAGCTCCATCGCAGTCTTTAACACTGGTAGCATGCCGCGACAGCGTGGACGAGAACCGTATGTGCAGTTGACGGACTTTGAGCGAGGGCGTATAGTGGGCATGCGGGAGGCCAGGTGGACGTACCGCCGAATTGCTCAACAAGTGGGGCGTGAGGTCTCCACAGTACATCGATGTTGTCGCCAGTGGTCGGCGGAAGGTGCACGTGCCCGTCGACCTGGGACCGGACCGCAGTGACGCACGGATGCACGCCAAGACCGTAGGATCCTACGCAGTGCCGTAGGTGACCGCACCGCCACTTCCCAGCAAATTAGGGACACTGTTGCTCCTGGGGTATCGGCGAGGACTATTCGCAACCGTCTGCATGAAGCTGGGCTACGGTCCCGCACACCGTTAGGCCGTCTTCCGCTCACGCCCCAACATCGTGCAGCCCGCCTCCAGTGGTGTCGCGACAGGCGTGAATGGAGGGACGAATGGAGACGTGTCGTCTTCAGCGATGAGAGTCGCTTCTGCCTTGGTGCCAATGATGGTCGTATACGTGTTTGGCGCCGTGCAGGTGAGCGCCACAATCAGGACTGCATACGACCGAGGCACACAGGGCCAACACCCGGCATCATGGTGTGGGGAGCAATCTCCTACACTGGCCGTACACCACTGGTGATCGTCGAGGGGACACTGAATAGTGCACGGTACATCCAAACCGTCATCGAACCCATCGTTCTACCATTCCTAGACCAGCAAGGGAACTTGCTGTTCCAACAGGACAATGCACGTCCGCATGTATCCCGTGCCACCCAACGTGCTCTAGAAGGTGTAAGTCAACTACCCTGGCCAGCAAGATCTCCAGATCTGTCCCCCATTGAGCATGTTTGGGACTGGATGAAGCGTCGTCTCACGCGGTCTGCACGTCCAGCACGAACGCTGGTGCAACTGAGGCGCCAGGTGGAAATGGCATGGCAAGCTGTTCCGCAGGACTACATCCAGCATCTCTACGATCGTCTCCATGGGAGAATAGCAGCCTGCCTTGCTGCGAAAGGTGGATATACACTGTACTAGTGCCGACATTGTGCATGCTCTGTTGCCTGTGTCTATGTGCCTGTGGTTCTGTCAGTGTGATCATGTGGTGTATCTGACCCCAGGAATGTGTCAATAAAGTTTCCCCTTCCTGGGACAATGAATTCACGGTGTTCTTATTTCAATTTCCAGGAGTGTATTTGCCATGTAGCGGCTGCAAATGAAAGTTTCCCAGCTTGAGAGTACGGCTCCTGCAAGCAGAGTACGTCAAGCCTCTTCTCCTCCACCTCTCTTCGGAGCTCCTGCATCACAAGTCTGCTGTTATGCGTGTTTAGTTATCAACAGTTAATTTAGTCATTATGGGAAGTAAGTGTGCATTCTATCGTCAGGCCAAGTCTTGCTCCAATCAAAGGCGATTCGACCATGAGCTAGGACTGATTGAGTGTAGATGTCATTTAAGTCAAATTTCTCCCCACATCTGTCAAACACTTTCTTGCGCAAGTCTCGCAGGGCTCTGAAGTCGGTGGGAAGGTTCACTGACTTTAATTGTAATCTATCCACAGCCTCCATTACCGAGAAGGTGACCTTTCTTCCATCCTCATGTCCTACCCGGACCACATGTCGTAAGGCAGTGGTCAGGATAGCCGGCTGCTCCAGTCTCGCCAGTTGCATTGTGAATTCAATGGTGGGATACACCCTAATCGGATCTACAGGCGGTAGCCTAACTACTGGGGTATCTGCCTCAGTTGGGTTTGCGTTGGTACTGGTAATTGTACTTTCTTAGAGTGGTTGTCATTTAGCTTGTTTAGTTTCGTGAGTAGGGGCCAGGGAGGCTGCCACCACTACAGGATGCTTCTGCCATTGAAGATTTTTATTCGGCCTTTCTCCCCGGTTTGGGGAAGGGGGAGCTGTGTTCCTGTCTGGAGAATCAGTTTGAATTCATCTGTCCACCATAAAGGGATCTGTTTGAATTCCTTTCTCGACTGTCGTAATAAGGTGCCCGAAAGCGACCTTAAAAATACCTTAAATCTATTAGCCCTCACAGCATCCCTCCTTCTTTTACTCGGGGACTTGTGTTTAAGCATCCTGTTAGCTGAGCTCTGCTCAGCCATAGTCGATTCTTGAAATGAGACGTTGTTCTAGCATCCGGTAAGTGGGGCAATTCCGTCCCGTGACACCACAGGATTTCTTCCCACGATTTTTACACGGAATGCAGACCCCTGTTGTTTTACATTCCTTGTGGTTGTGACCACTCTCACCGCACCTGGAGCAAGCTGACCCCCTGGTGCAGTGCCTCAGAATGTGGTCCACGTCGCCACAGTTACGGCAACGAGGTACCACGATATAGTCCCTGGTGTTAATGGGGTGAAAGCCTACGTATAATCTGCCCATTGATCTTATTCTTTTCCATAATTGCGCAGAGACCTCGGCCACGTGGTGTACCACATCACGATCTCGAGGATCAGTTTTGAATATCAACTTGAAAGAGTTTTTGAATTCTTGTTCATCCACATCATCGAAATTTTGTGATCTGATTGTCTCATGTAGCTCGTCATTCGTCATAACCGTGGGTACATCATACAGTATTATTAGTGGGTTTCGCTTTCTGGGTGGTTCACACTTTACAACTGCGTTTAATTTTTGATTATTTAGAAGTTTCTCTTTGTCCTCCTCACTGGCAACTTCCACAATTACAGAATTTCTGCTGGGTTTGACATTTTTAATTTTAATTTTATCCTTGACTGGATCTATCGTTGTTGTTAGCAGCTCTTGTTTCCTCTTTACGCTAGTGTCTTGGCCAGGCAGGGTTCTCAAGAAGACTGCCGTGTCTGACCGTTTAACAACTTTTTCAATGGTGTCTTTCGTTGAAATTTGTTTGGTTGGCGCCTGTACAGCCACAGCCGCCCAAGTCTTAGTGGGTTGTTTTCTTAACCTTTCATTTTCCTTTTGCAACTCCATAACGCGGCCTTCCAGTCTTGCATGAGCTATGGCCCAGGCCGATAGCTCATTTTTGATTGTATTAAGAGCCGCTTGACTAATTTTCCCATTTTTTACGTTTTGCTCTAAGAACATAGTTATTCTTGCGTGCCTCTGCACGACGCTCTCATCGTCTGCCTGTCCCATCCCGTCCTGTGGAGAGGGAGCAGACATCATAGAAGCCCGTAAAGTCGCACTCGTATCACTCGCTTCGGTTTCAGCCATCATAGGTAACGAGTATTAGCTCTAGAATTACCACAGTTATCCAAGTAACGTGGGTGCGCTCTAAGGAACCATAACTGATTTATTGAGCCATTCGCTGTTTCACGTTAATGCGGCTTGTACTGAGACATGCATAGCTTAATCTTTGAGACAAGCATATGACTACTGGTAGAATCAACGACGTGAGCTGCGTCAACTAGAGCTGAGCAGCTGGCCGCCCGGGAGTCTGTCCCAGGGGCCCGTGCGAACAACCAAGCGTCCGCTCAATTACTTTGCAAACAGGAGGAGGCAGAGCTCTCATGCAGGATACACCTCGAAACCGTTTCAGGTCCCAGCGGCGGGCAGCGCCGTCCTAAGTACTTGGTCGGGTTCGAGACGGGCGCAATCGCCCGGAGTCAGGTGAGTAGACGCTTTCGTGCGACCACCTGTGCTGCCAACTGAGCTTGCCGCTGCCGACAGAGGCCCGGGAGCGTGCTGTCGTGCCGTCGCCGGCAGGAGACAACACGCGGCCACCAACGGTGACCGGGCAGCTCCAACGCCAAGGCCACAGAAGGGCAAAGCCCCACTTGGGTGTCGAAGCGAACTCTCCCAGCACATCGCACGCGCCAACACGTCCGCATATCTGTGATACAAACCACCAGCGAGAACGGCCGGGGCGATTGAGCAGCAGACGGGGTCGCGGAGCTGAGCGCCGGGCGGCGGCGAATCCTCAACGCACGCAGTACTCAATCGGACCAGCGCACCGCAGATGTCCACCGCGCTTCGCACCGGGCTCGGGAGAACCGACATTGGCCGCACGGCGCCGCGCGCAGGGTGCGCCGGCGCGCAGCTGCGCCGCCTGCCGCGTCCGTCGGCCAGCGCGCCTGCCACTGGGCGCCCCCCACCAGCCGGCTGTAGCGCGTGCGCCCACGCAGCGAGAGGCCAGCACGCCAGGCGGCCCCCCTCACCGGCCGGGGACAGTCCCAGCCAGCCACCGCCGCATATCGCTTCATACCCACATGCCCATTCACGTTTGTGGGTATGACGGGTATCGCTGAAACAACTGGTTAGTAGTTGTACCGATATTGCTATCACCGATTCACCTCCAGCGTGAACAACCACTCAACAACGGATTTCCAGTTCATTTGCGTATCTTTGGCAGCAAATGTAGAGAGAAAACGTGGAAGGTGGCCCGCGTACGTATGCGATGTCCATTGCGCGACCGACTGTCAACCAGCCTCTGTATCATGTCGCAGATGTGGAGTGCGGTGCACCATGGTATCACGTTGTGTGAGAAAATACGACTAAATCGGAATACCCGCGTCACTACATCAACAGACGGCTCACACTGATCCCATCCAGGGCGACACGCAATGCGTTCGTCCATTCCTCCCACACGTCTCTACAGCGTACCACAGTGCAATCTAGCTGTAATGGGGAGATGAGACAAGTAGCATCGTGCACAACATATGGAGCGTGTGGTTCGCCGTTGTATGTCACACATGTGCCTTGGTGTCTCATTCAGTACGTAACAACTGATGTTCAGTACAGTCTGTGGGTTAGGCGTATGACATCAGCAGACACAGGCCGTACCACGATGTACACTGAGTGCAACAGCATGCGAATAAAGAGAACAGCTGCGAAGCTCATTGAACACGCAAACTCCTAATCGAGCAGCTTGAGAAGACAGGAGGGCGATGTACGTCCAGCTGCAGTACATATTACAGTGGACAGTGTGAGCATCTGCAAAGTAATCAACACTCGCAAGGTGTTGACGTGGCGGTACGCACCGTAACATGAAGCGATACGGAGGACACCGGACAGTGCAGGTAGCGAACTATGTTGGGGGGTTGCTGTTACGCAACACCACATTAACGATTCGTATTACAATTACAGGGCAGGTTAGGGCACAACTTGGGTTAGGTTATGGCACAACTTGGATTAGGTTGACGAACAACTTGGGTTAGGTTAAGGCACAACGTGGGTTAGGTAAGGAACAACGTGGGTTAGGTTAAGGCACAATGTGGGTTAGGTTAAGGCACAACGTGGATTAGGTTAAGGCAAAACGTGGTTTAACGGTCAGTGTATGGTGCAAGGGTTCGTTCATAGTGAAGATAGTGGGTGGCTGCCTCGAGCAGCATCAGATATGTCAAGTGAGGATGCACGTTTGGCTCATGTAAGGCGATGCGCCAGTTCCATGCCTTTATCACTGTCCGGTGTCCTGCGTATCGCTTCATGTTACGGTGCATACACCCACGTCAACACCTTGCGAGTGTTGATTACTTTGCAGATGCTCCCACTGTCCACCGTAATATGTACTGCAGCTGGACGTATATCGCCCTCCTGCCTTCTCAAGCCGCTCGATTAGGAGTTTGCGTGTTCAAAGAGCTTCGCAGCTGTTCTCTTTATTCGCATGCTGATGCACTCAGTGTACATCTGATGTGTCTGCTGATGTCGTACGCCTAACCCACAGACTGTACTGAACATCAGTCGTTACGTACTGAATGAGACACCGAGGCACTTGTGTGACATACAACGGCGAACCACGCGCTCCATATGTTGTGCACGATGCTACTTGTCTCATCTCCCCATTACAGCTAGATTGCACTGTGTGTTTCATTCCTGGTATTGTTTGTCTTGTGGCACAAATTATTGTGGTGATGTTGAGTGCACCACTGTGTAGGACATGTGTGGGTGTTGTTGGCTGATCTGAACAATGTTGCTTGTCGGTGGAGTGGGACATTCTGTCTTATTAGTGGGCGTCACGTTCTGGTTGTCATAGTTTGGATGGCGTTACGTGGCGGAGAGGATGCACTAGATGTTGTTTCATGCTGATGCTTGAGTGTTGTGGCTGTGTCTGTTAGAGGCAGTGTGTACTTTGTGACAGAGTGACTGGTTTAAGTGGGGTTCACATTGCGTGCACCAACTTAGACCATGTATAGGGACAATGTCTTTTTTTTTCCAATTTTGTGAAACATACAACACCCACTTTCTGACAGTTTTGAGTGGGTGTATTAAGACTAACCATCTCTACAATTAGTACTACAGAAGTGGTTTATTAATGCATGCACACTATCTATTTATTACACAACATTGTGCTATATATGAATGATCGGCCTCTTAGCCTCTCTGGAACCTTGCCAGAGAGTTGCCCTTTCCTAGCCACATGGAGGCAGGCCACTACTACTAGAAGAAACCACTCCATTTATACTACTCTTTTATTTCTCCCACCACCATACTGATCTAACTACAACTACTAGCTACTACAATTCAAAGACTTCAACAAACATAGTATTTACATATTTACAATTGCGCATTAGATCTGAAGTGCATTTACCCTCTCCCAAGGTAGCCTCGCTGGGCCTGCCTTGAGATTTTATTCACTAATTTTGCGAAATTGCTAAACAATTCGCCATTTGTTAATATATCATTTATCTCCCTTGTCTGCAGAAGCTGTCTCTCAACTGAGACAACCTTTTCGTATACTGGACACGCAGACACTGTGTGTTCTGGCGATCCTGCGTGGGCACCCAGGTCACACTCCGGTGTTGGCCTTTTCCCTATTTTATGCAGGTATATGGGATAGGGACCGTGGCCTGTAAGGAAGTGAATTAGGCCCTGTGAGGGCTTCATTATCTTGTTTTTAGACTTTCCCTTACTGTGAGTAGAAACCCATGGACTCTATGGCCTGTACTGGACCCATCTCATAAGTCCTGCCAAATGTCAAACATTTTTTCTCGGATGGATTTTACGCTTACCAGAGGAGTGCCCATTATATTTTGCACCATGTCAATGTTCTGTTTGCGCAGTCAGTAGGAGGCTGCGTGCTGCCTTATTATCAGGTCTATTGGACATAGACCCATAATTACCAACAGTGCATCTGTTGGACTTGTGTTGAATGCTCCAATACATCTCAACAGAACGTTCCTCTGTATTCGCCTGACAGCAGCGGCAGGCCGCACCAGAGCTGATCTGTGGGCCCACACACTTGATGCGTGCCCTACTATTGGTGCCAATATACTGTTGTGATAGATATTTATTGCCTTTGACGGCAGATGGAACCTTCTTTGTCCATTTGATATTATCTTATTGAACAGAGCTAAGGACTTTGTCGTTATTTGCTCAATATGCGGAATTAAACTCCAATTCTCATCTAGATATACCCCTAGGTAACGGGCATATCTCTGTCGCGACACTGCCTGGCCATTAATTCTGACTGTTGGGTTCCTATTGCCTTTTAAGAGCATACATAGCGATTTTTGTGGTGCAATAGACATTTTAGTCTTCTCACACCAGTTTGTTAACAGTCCAACAACCAGTCGTGATCGATCTTCTATCACACTGCGAGTGTCCCCTTCCACTAGAATTACGAGATCATCCGCATAAGTAACGACACCCAGAACTGCAGTCTCTCCCTGCAGGACGTTGAACAATGGTTCCATGTTGATATCCCAGAAAATGGGACCACACACCGATCCCTGAGGACAACCAAGGGATACTCTTTTAGATACGACGGTCCAGGAGACGTTATTTTAGCAGTTCTTCCATCACAGTAGGCCTCCAGACAGCCATACAGCAGCTGCGGGCACCCAATCTCCCTTAGGCGAGAGAAGAGTGCCGGCCACCACAGGTTGTAAAAGGCCCCTGAGATGTCTATCATTATGCCAAGAACATACTTCGATGTCGCAAAGTGAACAATCCGGCAAACCTCTTTGATCGCATCCTGAATGGAGCGACCCTTTTGGAATCCGAACTGCCTATCCCTCATAACGTGCCGAGTTCGGTGGCTCAAGAGTCAGTCAGCCAGCAACTTCTCAAATGCCTTGCCCATTACATCCAGCAGACAGATAGGCCGATAGGATTTCGGCATCGTTGGGTCCTTATCACGGCCTTTCCTGATAATTACGACTTGTGCAGTTTTCCACTTTAGTGGATAATAGCCCCTTTGGTAAACAGATGTTGTAAATACGACTTAATGCCAGGGCGACCAAGTGTGCGAGTCCCTGTAAGATCTCCACAGGGCCATCAGGAACGGTGCCTTCTTCCTTGCAAAGGTGTAGATGGCTGCTTCTACCTCTTCTGCAGTGAAGGGGTTAACGTTTGTATCGTTAACGTACGGATTCGAGAGCGCCTGACGTATTTCCCGCTGCTCGTGAGAATCCCGGTCCTCGATGTCATCTAGTAGTAGTGTGTTCAACAGCAGTCTTGCTGTTTCTTCCCAATTCTTGGTCGTGCCACCATCCCCAGCACGTAGTGTAGACAACATCATGGGCGATCTAATTTTTTCTTAAACGATTTTGTAAGGAACCCCCCAAGGGTCTGTTCCCAGCTGATCGTTCACAAATCTTTCCCAGGATAGGTGCCTTACATCGTCCAACTGATCCTTATACCTCTGCTTCAGACGACGATAAATACGCAGGTGGTATTGCCGTTCGTCATGGGCAAAGCTTCTTTGGTAGTTGCTTCGCGCCCTTCTGACCGACCGTTTAAGCACAGTCAATTCAGCGGTCCATGGGGTGGACTCCCTGCAGATGTATCTCGCTAATCGAGGTACAGCCAGTGTGATAGCTGCTTGCACGGAGCTCACAAGCTCCTCCGCAACTTCATCAATGTTTCCTATGTCCTCTCCAAACTCTGGAGGACTGAACACCTGCACGAGTCGGTCCCAGTCTGTCCGAGCATAATCAAACCATTCCACCCACTCGCCTGGCACATCCGCGATGGTTGTCGCTATTTCAAATGTTAGGCAGTTATGATCACTGACAGTCAAGTGTTCTCTTACTTGCCAGTTATGGACGTGGGGTGCTGCCCTCTCGCTTGCAAGTGTGACATCAATATTTGACGTTGCTCCCGCCCTCCCTGAGTAGGTTGGGGGGTACCCAGGCAAGTTTAGCACATGCATGAGCATTTCCATTATCATATCAACAGGCTCCGCACCCCTACCGTCCTGTACATCACTGTGCAAGAGTGGGGACTTAGCATTGGCATCTAGAGGTACAGTTATAGCCTGTCCGGCTAAAACTCTTAGTATCCAATTCAACTGATCAAGATAAATCTTGATGTCATGTCTGAACTGGCAATAGACGTTTACAACGTACATACTGTAAGACAACAAATTAAGTTGTACAACTGTAATATGCTCAGTACAGAATTGATTTGATATCGCAGTTTTAATAGTTTTGTTCAATATTATTTTATTTATTTATTGTTCCATGGGACCAAATTAAGGAGAAGTCTCCATGGTCATGGAACGAGTCAATACATGAAATTATAACACGATATTAGAAACAGATAAAATGAAATATAAAAAAACATATTCAGGTGACAAGTCGTAAGTTTAAATGAAGAAAATCAACAATGTAACACTGGAATTTGCTTAATTATTTAGCTCTTCCAGGAGCTCCTCGACAGAATAGGAGGAGTGAGCCATGAGGAAACTCTTCAGTTTAGACTTAAAAGAGTTTGGGCTACTGCTAAGATTTTTGAGTTCTTGTGGTAGCTTATTGAAAATGGATGCAGCAGAATACTGCACTCCTTTCTGCACAAGAGTCAAGGAAGTGCATTCCACATGCAGATTGAATTTCTGCCTAGTATTAACTGAGTGAAAGCTGCTAACTCTTGGGAATAGGCTAATATTGCTAACAAGAGACGACATTAAAGAAAATATATACTGTGAGGGCAATGTCAGAATTCCCAGACTATTGAATAGGGGTCGACGAGAGGTTCTCGAACGTACACCACATATAGCTCGAACGGCCCGTTTTTGAGCTAAAAATACCCTTTTGGAATCAGAAGAATTACCCCAAAAAATAAAACCATACGACATAAGCGTATGAAAATATGCGAAGTAGACTACTTTTCGTGTTGAAGTGTCACTTATTTCAGATACTGTTCTAATGGTAAATAGAGTAGCATTTAGTTTCTGAACAAGATCCTGGACATGGGCTTTCCACAACAGCTTATTATGTATCCGAGTGCCTAGGAACTTGAACTATTCCATCTCGCTTATAATATGCCCATTCTGTCTGATCAAAATATCGGTTCTTGTTGAATTGTGAGTTAGAAACTGTAAAAACTGAGTCTTACTGTGATTTAGCATCAAATTATTTTACATAAGCCATGAACTTATTTCATGAACTACATTATTTGATACTGTTTCAATATTATACACAAGATCCTTCACTATCAAGCTGATGTCATCAGCAAACAGAAATATTTTTGAATCACCTGTAATACTAGAAGGCATATCATTTATATGAATAAGAAACAGCAGTGGCCCCAGCACCGACCCTTGGGGAACGTCCCACTTAACAGTGCCCCATTGGGTCTGAACATCACTACCACTCTCAATATTGCGGAGAATTACCTTCTGCTTTCTCTTCATAAAGTAATAGGTGAACCAATTGAAAGCTACTCCCCTTTCTCCATAATGGTCCAACCTCTGCAGTAATATTTTGTGGTCAACACAGTCAAAAGCCTTCGTAAAATCATGGAAAACACCTGAAGTTCGCAACCTTTTATTTAATCCATCCAAAACCTCACAGAGAAAAGAGAATATAGCATTTTCAGTTGATAAACCATTTCTAAAACCAAACTGAACATTTGACAGCAAATTATGTGAATTTAAATGCTCCAGTAACCTTGTATATACAACCTTCTCGATAACTTTAGCAAACACCGATGGCATAGAAATAGGTCTAAAATTGTCAACATTATTAATGTCTCCCTTTTTATAAAGTGGCTTCACTACCGTGTACTTTAATTGGTCAGGAAACTGACCACTCCTAAAGGAAAAGTTACATATATGGCTAAGTGCTGGGCTAACATACATAGAACAATACTTCAGTATTCTGCTAGATACCATGTCATATCCATAAGAGTTCTTGGTCTTTAGTGATTTAATTATTAACTCAATTTCCTTCTTGTCAGTATCATGGAGGAGCATTTCAGGTAACAGTCTCAGAACACTTTTTTCTAAGATCGCTATATGATTCCCTGTTGGGACTAGGTTTCTATTTAGGTCACCTATTATATTCAGAAAGTGATTATTAAATACTGTATATATATGCGACTTATCAGTAACACAGACATTCCCACTATGTAATGATTCAATATCCTCGACCTATCTCTGCAGATCAGCCACTTCCTTTACGACTGACCACATGGTTTTAATTTTATCCTGAGACTTAGCTATTCTATCTGCATACCACCTACTTTTTGTCTTCCTAATAACATTTTTAAGCACCTTACAATACTGTTTGTAATGGGCTGCCGCATTTAGATTTTGACTGTTTCTAACGTTTTGATATAATTGCCACTTTGTTCTACAAGATATTCTTGTCCCTCTAGTCAGCAACCCAGGCTGCCTGTTTGTGCCAGTACCCTGTTTTGAACGTTGTAACAGAAAGCAACTTTCAATGAGCATCGTGATCTGAAAGGCCATTCACCTTTTTGCTAACAGAATGCCCTTCTAGTAATGAGGAATGAACAAAAATGTTGTCTATGGTTTTTCCACTGTTCCCTTGCACTCTCGTTGGAAAGAATACGGTTTCCATAAGATTATATGAATTAAGGAGGTCTACCAGCATCCTCTTCCTTGCACAATCACATATACAATTAATATTGAAGTCACCACATATAACTAACATTTTGTATTTCCTATAAAGTGAACCAAGAACCTCCTCTAGCTTTAGCAAAAATGTTGTGAAATCGGAGTTTGGGGATCTATAAATAACAACAATTAGAAGTTTAGCTCCATTAAATTTAACCACACCAGCACAACATTCAAACAGCTTTTCAGTGCAGTACTTTGAAACATCAGTTGATTCAAAAGGGATGCCGTTTTTCTCATACATAGCTACTCCCCCACACCACAAAGAGCTCCTCGAAAAGCTGCCAGACAACCTGTATCCTGGTAAAGGAAGCCTCTGAATTATCTCCTTATTTAAGAAGTGTTCAGATACTCCAATAATTTTAGAGTCAACATCTATATGGAGTTCAGTAACTTTATCTCTAATACCTTGTATATTTTGATCAAATATACTAATTCCCTCATTACGCTGATACCTAGGCTTTGTCAAAAGTGGTTCCATTGTTAGAGAGACTTCCCTTAAGCAGGAATACCTATCAGCTGATTATAATTGCACTCATGGGGTTCCCACCCGAGGAAACCACTTGTGCTGTTGCGGGAAAGCCAGGGACTTGACCTGCACAGGAGTTCGATTCTTGTATCAATAGAACATCTATTCGTTCTTGTTCCGCTACTTTCCTTAGCTCATGCGCAACCATCTGGCTGTGCATTACGTTTACTTGTTCCATATTAAACATCTCTGTAGTAGGTTCTTTGTATAAGTCTATCTAAGAACATCTTGTGGGTTGGACAATCTTTGGGTCCTCCACACTTACGGCCTCGTCTTCAGCATGGTACACATACTGCTGCTTTGTCATTATTAGGACAGCCTTTCTTTAAATGTCCAGACAGGCCACAATGGCCACATATGACATCGGGTTGCGTACAATACTTATTAGTATGATTTATGTCCTGGCACTTAATGCATCGTGGCACCACCAGGTAATCTTTTATGTTCAACGCAGAGTAGCCAACATACAACCGACCCACTCTCGTTAGTAATTTCCATAAACTTGGCGAGACTTCTACCACGTGGTGTACTGTTAACTTCTCACGTGGACCTACCTTGAAGCGTAACTTGAACTGTTCGTCAAATTCTCCTCTTGACATGTTTACATCAAAATTTTGTGTATATATTGCATCAACCAGACTGTCTGTTGTCATGAATGTAGGTACATCATACAGACACATCAAAGGTCGACGCTCGCGTGGAGGTTCACACTTCACTTTGTTACTTAATTGTTCATTGTTTAGTATCTTTTGACAGTCCTCTTGTGAGGTCATTTCTACTATCAGCACGTTCTTTGCAGAACGAATATTGTTTATCTTTATCTTATCCTTCTTAGGATCAATGCACTTCTCAAATGCTGACTTAACAGCCTTAATGTCATCGCCAGGTTTAGGTTTTATGAATACAGTAGGAGTAACTTTTTTGATGTTCTCCTGTATAGTTTCTTTCACTGTCAGTGCCTTGGCCACTGGGGCTCTTACAACCGCAGCATAAGTCCGGACCGGTTGACCTCTGAGGCTTTCATTTTCCTTTTCTAATTCAGTTACCCTACCCTCTAACTGAGAGTGGGCGATTGCCCAGTTGGCTACAAAGTCCCTAATATGATTGATAGCATAATTGCTTATCTTTCCGTTTTTGATGATCGTATCCAGTAGTCTTAGGAATTTCGCGTGATGCTCATCGACAGAGATATTCTCGAGACTCGATACTTCACCAGTATCTAACGCAGTAACACTCTCTTGATTCTCAGCCATTTTAGAATAATTAGACAGTGAAAAATGGAGGCCTGTCTCTTGCCCCGGACCAGCCTCTCTGGCATGGGGGGAGGCTGTATGCAGCTCGCTCACCAGTCCCGCCCCTTGACCAAGAGCTATCAATAACTGAGCTGCTAGGTTTAGCACGCCGTGGGTACAGCACAGTAGTCCTCTTCAACAGCGACACCACCACAGTTTTCACCCACTCCCTTATCGGCGAATGCCACCTGCATTCTTGGAGAGCAGATTCACTCTCCATCATACGACCCCTACTTGGCCAGGTTCCCACCAAAGGCCAAGGACTCAGTCCTACTCAGGTGCCGGGCCGGTCCCCCAGACGTTCGGAGGTCTGGACCCATCTAACCTGACTGGGGACATGTCACCACGCCCCGGCTTGGCAGAGCATGCCTCAGAGTCCTAGACAAGGCGAGTGGCCTTCGCTGAGTTGGGGCAGGATCCCACCACAGCAAATGCAGCCATCAGAACCGGTGTACAAGTTGTTCAGCACACCGTCGTGCCCCCGCCCTTCAGTTGCCCGAAGGCTTAACAGCTCCACCTCAAGAAGGCAGGTAAGGGCACTTGAGAAAGAGAGGCTGTTTGAGACGCATCCTTCCCCACACTGCCTTTTACCAACCGAGAGCCCGCACAGCTGAAGGGTTCACAAAATGAAACAGCTGGGATTAAAGCCGGACAGTATAGGGACAATTCTTTTTTTTTTTTTTTTTCAAATTTGTGAGACATACATAATCCACTTTCTGACACTTTTGAGTGGGTGTATTAAGACTGACTATCTCTGCTATTAGTACTGCAGAAGTGGTTTATTAATGCATGCACACTATCTATTTATTACGCAACATTGTGCTACATATGAATGATCGGCCTCTTAGCCTCTCTGGAATCTTACCAGAGAGTTGCCCATCCCTAGCCACATGGAGGCGGGCCGCTACTACTAGAAGAAACCACTCCATTTATACTACTCTTTTATTTCCCCCACCACCATACTGATCTAACTACAACTACTAGCTACTATAATTCAAAGACTTCAACAAACATAGTATTTACATATTTACAATTGCGCATTAGATCTGAAGCGCATTTACCCTCTCCCAAGGTAGGCTCGCTGGGCCTCCCTTGAGATTTTACTCACTAATTTTGCGAGATTGCTAAACAATTCGTCATTTGTTAGTATATCATTTATATCCCTTGTCTGCAGAACCAGTCTCTCAACTGAGACAGCCTCTTCGTATATTGGACACTCAAACACTGTGTGTTCTGGCGATCCTGCGTGGGCACCCAGGTCACACTCCGGTGTTGGCCTTTTCCCTATTTTATGCAGGTACCTGGCGTAGGGACCATGGCCTGTAAGGAAGTGGACTAGGCCCTGAGGGGGCTTCATTATCTTGTTCTTTAGTCTTTCCCTTACTGTGGGTAGAGACTCATGGACTCTACGGCCTGTACTGGACCCATCCCATTCGTCCTGCCAAATGTCAAGCATTTTTTCTCGGAAGGATTTTACGCTTACCAGAGGAGTGCCCATTATATTTTGCACCACGTTCTGTTTGCGCAGCCAGTAGGAGGCTGCGTGCTGCCTTATTATCAGGTCTATTGGACATAGACCCATAGTTACCAACAGTGCATCTGTTGGACTTGTGTTGAATGCTCCAATACATCTCAACAGAACGTTCCTCTGTATTCGCCTGACAGCAGCGGCAGGCCGCACCAGAGCTAACCTGTGGGCCCACACACTTGATGCGTGCCCTAGTATTGGTGCCAATACACTGTTGTGATAAATATTTATTGCCTTTGACGGCAGATGAAACCTTCTTTGTCCAATTGATGTTACCTTATTGAACAGAGCTAGGGACTTTGTCGTTATTTACTCAATATGCGGAACGAAACTCCAATTCTCATCTAGATATACCCCTAGGTAACGGGCATATCTCTGTCGTGACACTGCCTGGCCATTAATTCTGACTGTTCGGTTCCTATTTAACTTGCCTTGTAAGAGCATATATAGCGATTTTTGAGATGCAATAGAAATTTTAGTCTTCTCACACCAGTTTGTTAACAGTCCAATAGCCAGTCGTGATCGATCTTCTATCACACTGCGAGTGTCCCCTTCCACTAGAATTACGAGATCATCCGCATAAGCAACGACACCCAGAACTGCCGTCTCTCCCTGCAGGACGTTGAACAATGGTTCCATGTTGATATGCCAGAAAATGGGACCACACACCGATCCCTGGGGACAACCACGGGATACTCTTTTAGATACAATGGCTCCAGGAGCCGTTATTTTAGCAGTTCTTCCATCACAGAAGGCCTCCAGACAGCCATACAGCAGCTGCGGGCACCCAATCTCTCTTAGGCGAGAGAAGAGTGCCGGCCACCACAGGTTGTCGAAGGCCCCAGAGATGTCTATCATTATGCCAAGAACATACTTCGATGTCGCAGAGTGAACAATTCGGCAAACCTCATTGATCGCATCCTGAGTGGGGCGGCCCTTTCGGAATCCGAACTGCCTATCACTCATACCATGCAGAGTTCGATGACTCAGGAGACGGTCAGCCAGCAACTTCTCAAATGCTTTGCCCATTACATCCAGCAGACAGATAGGCCGATAGGATTTCGGCACCATTGGATCTTTATCAGGGCCTTTCCTGATAATTACAACTTCTGCAGTTTTCCACTTTAGTGGATAATAGCCCCTTTGTAAACAGATGTTGTAAATACGACTTAATGCCAGGGCGACCAAGTGTGCAAGTCCCTGTAAGATCTCCACATGGATCCCGTCAGGACCCGGCGCCTTCTTCCTTGCAAAGGTGTAGATGGTTGCTTCCACCTCCTCTGCTGAGAAAGGGCACACGTTTGTATCGTTAAGATACGGAATCGAGAGCACCTGACGTATTTCCCGCTGCTCGTGCGAGTCCTGGTCCTCGATGTCATCTGGCAGTAATGTGTCCAACAGCAGTCTTGCTGTTTATTCCCAATTCTTGGTCGTGTCACCATTTCCAGCACGTAGTGTAGACAACATCATGGGCGATCTAATTTTTTCTCGAACGATTTTGTAAGGAATTCCCCAAGGGTCTGTTCCCAGCTGATCGTTCACAAATCTTTCCCAGGATTGGCGCCTTGTAATGTCTAACTGATCCTTGTATCTCTGCTTCAGACGACGATAAATACGCAGGTGGTATTGTCGTTCGTCGTGGGCAAAGCTCTTTTGATAGTTGCTTCGTGCCCTTCTGACCGACCGTTTGAGCACAGTCAATTCAGGGGTCCATGGGGTGGACTCCCTGCAGATGTATCTCGCTATTCGAGGTACACCCAGTGTGATAGCCGTTTGCACGTAGCTTACCAGATCCTCCACAGCTTCATCAATATTACCTATGTCCTCCCCGAACTCAGGAGGACTGAACACCTGTGTGAGTTGGTCCCAGTCTGTACGAGCATAATTGAACCGTTGCACCCACTCGCCTGGCATATCCGCGATGGTCGTCGCTATTTCAAATGTTATACAGTCATGATCACTGACAGTTAGATGTTCTCTTACTTGCCAGTTATGGACGTGGGGTGCTGCCCTCTCGCTTGCTAGTGTGACATCAATATTTGATGTTGCACGTGCCCTCCCTGAGTAGGTCAGGGGGTACCCAGGCAAGTTTAGCACATACATGTGCGTTTCCATTATCAAATCAACAAGCTCCACACCCCTACCGTCCTGTACATCACTCTGCCAGAGTGGGGACTTAGCATTAGCATCAAGAGCTACAATTATAGCCTGCCTGGCAAAGACTCTTAGAATCCAGTTCAGCTGATCAAGATAAATCTTGATGTCATGTCTGGATTGGCAGTAGACGTTTAGAACGTACATACGGTAAGACAACAAGTTAAGTTGTACAACTGTAATATGCTCAGTACAGAATTGATTTAATATCGTAGTTTTAATTGTTTTGTTCAATATTATAATTGCACTCATGGGGTTCCCACCCGAGGAAACCACCTGTGCTGCTGCAGGGAAGCCAGGGACTCGACCCGCACAGGACTTTGGTTCATGTATCAGAAGAACATCTGTTTGTTCTTGTTCCGCTAGTTTCCTTAGCTCATGCGCAACCATCTGGCTGCGCATTGCGTTTACTTGTACCATTTTAAACATCTCCGTAATCTGTTCTTTGTATAAGTCTATCTAAAAACATCTTGTGGGTTGGACAATCTTTAGGTCCGCCATACTTACGGCCTCGTCTTCGGCATGGTACACATACTGCCGCTTTGTCCTTATTAGGACAGCCTTTCTTAATATGTCCAGACAGGCCACAATTGGCCACATATGACTTCGGGTTGCGTACAGTACTTATTAGTGTGATTTATGTCCTGGCATAATCGGGACAGCGGGATTTTGGCATATGAGATATCACTCTTTATGAAATGTAAGATATAGGGGTGGACTGCAACTTAGGAGTGCGGGAAGAGTCCGCCGTTCATCCGCTGGAGTTCCGAGTTGGGCGGTAGGGGTGGCACATGCACGGGTTCGGGTGGAGTGATTGACGGTCGACCACTTGTTATGGCACGGCCACTGGATTTGGGGCACCTGTGGTGGACAGAGGGTGGAGGTTTTTTGCCTAGGGTCGTCAAATGGGCACTGTGGGCGACATCGACGTCATAGTGGGCTTGGCGTCTCATAGATGGCGGTATCGTCGTTGGAGGCGGAATGGAGGAGGTGATGTTTCGAGAGACTAATGGGTAGTGGTATTGTGTGCTGGACGTAGTGTTGTCAGATTCCCGTAGATGGAGGTATTGCATGTCGTTTCGTCATATTTGGATAGATGGAGATACTGTCTTTCGGCAGTATGGGGGTCGTAGTTTCGTAGGATTCCTATAGATGGAGGTAACGTTTCTGGGCTGCATGTGAAAGTAGTTTAGTCACATTTTCATAGATGGCTTTGTTGTGCCTGTGGGTGGCATTGTCGATGTCGTTGTGTCAGAGTCCGATAGATGACAGTATTTTGTCGTCACGAAATAGGCAAGTGATTGGGGTGGGTAATTCAAAGATGGCGGTATCGTCTGTTTTTGGGATGTTTATTGTGGACGTCGATGTCGTGACTGCGAGAGGGCGCGTACGAATGCGTCGTCTATGTAACATGTCGTGCGACAATTATCTCTTTATTTATATGTCATTTATTTATTGCTGTTACCTATTTGGTTTATTTATTTATATCCTTGTTTATTTGAGTATTGTTACGTCTTCTGTGATTTCGTTTAGGTGCCTACAGTACTGCGTTTCCTTACTATTACGTTCCTTGCGTAGCTATACACACACACATATCGCTCCCCTACGGACATTCAGAGGGTTGGATTCCCTCATTCGAAGGCGCCAGATTCCAAAGGCTGGGCTACCCTCTGATTGGAATCTCCGCTTTCGAAGATTGTGTTCGTCTGTCTGTCTGTCTGCCTGCCCGCCCGTCTGCCCGCCGCTTACTGTTGTAGCTGTTCGTGCGTCCGTCCGTCCGTCCGTCCGTCTGCCTGCTCGCTGGTCGTCTCCGCTGCTGCCTGCTGTCCGTCCGTCCGTCTGTTCGCCGCCGACGCCGCCTGCTGTCCGTCCGTCTGTTCGCCGCCACCGTCGTCGCCAGCCGGTGCTCGCCGCCGCCGCCGCCGCCGCCGCCAGCCGGTGCTCGCCGCCGCCGCCGCCGCCAGCCGGTGCTCGCCGCCGCCGCCGCCGAAGCCAGCCGGTGCTCGCCGCCGCCGCCGCCGCCGCCGCCGCCAGCTGGTGCTCGCCGCCGCCGTCGCCGCCGCCGCCGCCAGCCGGTGCTCGCCGCCGCCGTCGCCGTCGGCCCTGGTCGTCCGACCCTGGTCTTCGTCCGTCTGCGTCTTCGCCTGTTCCCAGTTTGTGTCCTTTCCTTTTCGTGCTGTGCGTTTTTTCTTCCTGTCGTCATGTCTGCCCCCACCACCACCGTCACTACTACCACCACCGCCATCGTCTATACATCCCCTTCCGCCGCCTCCACCACTATAACTTGGTGTGCCCAGTCCCACCCCCCTCCTTCCATCCCACCTCTCCTCACTCTCCCTTCACCCTCTATCTTTGTCGCCCCCTCTCCCACTTCTTCCTCTCGCTCCTCTCGTTCTGATCCTTTCCCCCCACTCCCCCAGCCTGTCACTGCAGCTCCGGCTCGGGTGGTGGCCTGTCGAGCCACTGTCCACGCCCAGCTCTCCCCGTCACCTTCGCCAACACCGCCGCCACTGCCACCGTCATCGTCATCGTCGCGTCGCCTTCGCCTTCACCGTCACCGTCACCATCTCCAGCGTTGACTCCAGCCCCAGGACCTGCCACTCCCCGCCACATTGCTGTTGTTCCCATCCCCCACACCTCCTCCGCCGCTGTCAAGCGCCCCAGTGGCACTCCTGTCTCTTCTGCTCCAAAAAAGGCTCCGCCTCGTCCCCCTTCCCCCACCCCTGATGCCATGGATGTCTCCCCGCCCGTCCCTGCCCCCTCCTCCTCCTCAACCCCCTCCTCCTACCACTACCTCCTCTCCCGTTCAGATCCCTCCCTCCTCGAAGCCCGGAACCTCACCCTCTTCCATCGCCAGAATTGTCCTGGTGCCCCCATCTCCCTCCTCACTCCTCACCGTGATTCGGTACTCATCTCCTCCCCCAGCCCTACCCTCCACACGGACCTCCTTTCCTGCATCCCTATCACCCGCTGTGGCCCTCATGCCTCTCTCACCCCTGCTCCATCGCCACCTCCGTCCTACCAACCCCAACCTCCGCATCGCCCGCCGACCCTCACCACCGTGATCACTCGGCTCAGTCCAGTGATCACGGAGGAGGAGGTGTTGACGGAGCTTCAGGCCCATCCCCATCTGGAGGTGCGTGCGGTTCGCCGGATCCATAACGCTGCCGGCCCCACCTGCCTTATGCGCGTTTTTTCTGAGCACGCCCCCTCCATAGAAAGTCTCCTGAAGGAGGGTGCCCTCCTTTTTAACCAGCGTTATAAAGTTGACGCCTCCCATTCCCCTCCTCAATCCCTCCGCTGCCAAAGGTGCTTGCGATATAATGCGCACTCAACATCTGAGTGCCGCGAGGCCCCCACCTGCCTGCACTGTAGGCAAGCCCACTTTTTACGGCAGTGCCTGAATCTCCAGTCCCCCCCTCCTGTAATACCTGTAACCTCCCTCATCCCACCTACTCCCAGAAGTGTAAGGCCCGACCCCCCTCCTACCACTCCTGAACTCACCGTTCCTGTCCACCCTCTGGACGCCCCCACCCCTCCCGGCAACTCCCTTCGCCCACCCCCTACCGCTGAGGACATCATCCGATTCCTCACCATTGTCCTGCAGAATGTACATCCTTTTCAGCGCCCACACACCCTCCAACAGATCTCCCTCGTCGCCCGATCCGTTTTCCACCTCAAAAAAATGTACGCCACCTACTCTAACAACCAGGCTCATTTCACCTTCTCCCGTCTTGACACCCTCGTTTAAATCCCTGTCATGGCGCGACAGCAACGTATCCTTTTCAACAACATCTGCTCCCTTCCTGCCAACAAGAACCTCTTTCTCCATACCCTTGCCACCCACCACGTGGACGCCTTCCTCCTTAATGAAACTTTCCTCCAACCCCACCACACCGTCCACACTTCGCCCTACCTCCTCCACCACTCCGATAAGCCCCTCCCAATTGCGCGTGGCGGAGTTGCCATTGGGCACCATCGCCAGATCCCCGTCCGGCTCCAACCTCTCCTTCCCGACCCCACCGAACACCTGATCCTTAGTCTCTTCTTCCCTGACCTTACCGTTACCTGCGCCACCATCTATGTCCGCCCTAACGCCCCTATTCCCTTCGTCTTCCTCTCCCACATTGACCGTACCTTCTCCTCCTACGTGATCGCCGCCGACCTCAACATCCATAGTCGTTCCGCCGCCCAGTTACGGCGGTGGCATCGGTTCCTCTCCTCCCTTCAAGGCGACCTCATTCCCATCCCCCAGCACACCCGTCCCGAATCCAACTCCACTCCTGATGTTCTCCTCTCCTCCCCCAACCTCCTTGGCCGCATAACGGTGGATGTCCTGGAGCCTATTGGTAGCGACCATCTCCCTGTCCTCCTCACCGTTTCAGACGGTCGTCGCCCTCGCCCCACCCCTCCCCCTAAGTATGTCCATGACTATTCCCGAGCCAACTGGAATGCCTACCGGGATACCCTTTCCACCCAGGTCGATAGCCACCCTCTCACCTACCACCACCCTGACGATGTCACCCATGCCGCCTCCTTTCTCCAGCAGACCTTGTCTGAGGCTGTGGAGTCCCACGTTCCTACTGTCGCCATCCACCCCCACCGTCCTACCTTACCCCCACAGGCCGTTCTCCTCCTCCGTGAATCCCGTCGTCTCTACCATGCCTTCCTCCGCACGCGTGACCCAGACACACTACGACGCCACCGGCAACTCCAGCGACACATTCGTAATTTGCTCGCGGCTAAGAAACGCCGGGACTGGCGACAGACATGCACCCATTTAAATGCTACCCTACCAATCAACTCGTCCAAGTTCTGGTCGGCCTTCCGTCGCCTTACCGGAACTAAACCCTCCCCCTATTATCCTCTTCTCCATGACGATCACCCTTTCCCTGACTCCCTTAGTAAGGCCAATCACTTTGCCTCCTACCTCTCCGATGTATTTTCCATCCCCAATGATCCCCATTTCGATTACTCCCCCTTCCTGGATATCCGCGATCGAACGGACACCTCTTCCCCTCCCCTCGCTCCTGGTCTCCAGTACTTGGACAGCATTGCACACACGGAACTCAATGCCCCTATCACTACACACGATCTCATTGCTACACTCTGCACAAAACGCAACACCGCTACTGGTCACGAACGTGTCACCTACCGTCACCTTCGTGAAGCTCCTGTCTCTTTCCTCTCCACCCTGGCCAGGCTCTACAATGTAGTCCTGTCCACCGGTTACTACCCCGACCTGTGGAAAACCTCCCATATCCTCATGTTCCTTAAACCCGGCAAACCACCGTCCGCCGTCTCCTCCTACCGCCCCATCAGCCTTAGCTCGGTCTTCAGCAAGGTCCTGGAATCTATCATCACCCGCCGCATCCACCAGCATCTCCGCCAGCACCGCCTCCTTCCCGTCACCCAGTGTGGCTTTCGGCCGTCCTTCTCTTCCGACGACTTTCTCCTTCACCTCACTCAACTCCTTTCCGAACAGCTTAATTCCCGTCGCTCTGCAATCTTCCTCTCCCTGGACCTCGAACGTGCGTATGACCGCGTATGGCATTCCGGTCTCCTCTTCAAGCTCCAAACCTTCGCCCTTCCCGTTAACTACGTCCGTCTGATCGGCTACTTTCTCTCCCGCCGTCCTTCCTATGTCACCGTCCATAACTCAGATTCCTACACCTTTTCCCCCTCTGCCGGTGTGCCCCAAGGCTCTGTCCTCTCCCCCATTCTGTACCTTTTGTACACGGCAGACATGCCGCCGCCGTCAGCCCCCGTCCACCTTCCTTGCCCTTGCCCCCACCCTACAGCACTCCCAACACCTTCTCCAATCCCATCTTGACTGGTTCACCGCTTGGTGCAACCAGTGGTTGCTCAAGGTCAATCTCTCCAAAACGCGGGCGATCATTGTAGGCAAAACCACCCCTTCCTTCCGCCTCCTTGATTTCTACATCACCATCTATGGCCGTCCTATCGCCCTCACTCCCACCCTTAAGTACCTTGGCGTCACCCTCGACCGTCGCCTCTCCTGGACTCCCCACCTCTGGACAATCCAAGCAAAGGCACGCTCCCGACTCAGTCTCCTCAAGCTCCTTTCCAGCCGTACGTGGGGTCTGGACCCCTCCACCATCCTCCACACCTATAAATCCCTCATCCGCCCTATCCTTTGTTATGCCCATCCGGCTTGGATCTCCGCCCCCCCCTCCCTTTTTTAAATCTCTTCAAATCCTTGAACGCCATGCTCTCCACCTCGCCTATCGCATCCGTCTCCCCTCCCCCACGCGGATCTTGTATGATCTCATCCCCTTCCCCCACCTCCTCCTTTTCCTTGAAAGGATACGGATCCTGTACACCTCCCGTAAACTCGACCCTCCTCACCCGCTCGTCTCCCCGATCCTCACCCACCCCAGCCTGCTGCCGCACCTGTATTCCCATGTCCCACCCGGTCTCCGTCTCTCAACCCTCCTTACCCTCTCCGTGGCTTCCGCCAGCTCCCCCTCCCTGATGATGTCCTCCTCCCCTGCATCTCTCCCTCCTATCAACTTTGATCCTCCCCACCCTCCCGCCTCCTGTGTCCTTTCCTTTAGGCACCCTCCCTCCCCCCTTTCCCTTCCCTTCTCTTTCCTTTCCCCCCTCCCTCCTACCCTCTCCCCCGTGCTTCCCCTCCCCCTTCCTCCCTCCCCCTCTCTCCTTTGTCCATGGCATCTCTGCTCTCCCCTCTCCCATTTCCCCGTCCTCCTCCTCCACCTCCTCTCTTGGCAGGTCCCCAGTCTCATACACGCTCAGTGAACATTCGCGCGCCGGAGATCATCGCCATCAGTGTTTAGTGTGTGTGCATCGTTTTGTGTTTCGTGCAGTTACAACTGAACTGTTCACATGTGCCGTCGCCGTTCTCCGTGTTTTGTGCGCCATGTCTCCAAGTGTTGGTGTTTTTTTTTCATCCAACGTGAACGGCTTCTTGTCTGTTGTTTTTTTTGTATCTCCATTTTTTGCCCGCCGTTTTTTGTATATATATCACCTCTCTGTCCTGTTTATTGTTCCACTTAAGGCTGAAGAGCAGCGTACTATGCTGCTGACAGCCCGCATGTATAGGTGTTTAAAATTACAATAAAGGAAAAAAAAATATCCCACTACGGACTTATCACCACCCACACTAACCACCCCGTGGACTTGGCAACGACACACCCTATCCCAAGTCTATTTTCTTACTAAAAATCATGTGATATTTTATTTCACATTCATAGTATAAAGGTTTTGTAGTTCACTGTACTGCGGTGTATGCTATGTTACCACACGTCGCTGAGGCTGGCGAAAACGTACCACTGCCTGCAGGGCACTGTGACCACCGCACGACACCCACTCGACACCACTGCCTCCACGCGACGCTCCGAGAGGTGGGCCGACACCGCCCGTCTGCCATCCAATCACCGGCATCCAAAGCAATACGCTATAGCGCGGCATTACGGAGCGCGCCCGGCCGCGCACGGAGGCGGCACCCATCGTAGCACCCAGCCCGCCGCACCGAATGCAGCGCCCTGGGTGCAGTGCGACCGCACAAACAGATACGCCCAGAGGTACGAAACACAAAATAGAAGCAAGGGGACACACGTGCCGCTGGCGCCCAGCCCCGGGGGTCTCGTCTCGTGACAAGACGAATCCCCCAAGCTAGAGATGAGTCTCAACAGATCGCAGCGTGGCAACTGCTCTACCGAGTACAACACCCCGCCCGGTACCTAAGTCGTCTACAGACGCTTCCGAGTCCCGACATCGAAATTTAGACACCCATGATCGACCGGCAGAGGCAGGGCGGCGCTCGGAACAGATCCCAGACAGCGCCGCCCGAGTGCCCCGTCCGGCAAACAAGTTGGGCCCGTACGGCGTGGCGCCACGTGGGTCGACCACACCTAGTAAAATGACGTATATTCGAGCCTTTCGACTCTCGAGACTCCATAGCGATATCGTTGCCACAATGGATAGACAGGATTCGGCCTTAGAGGTGTACAGGCTTAATCCCACGGATGGTAGCTTCGCACCACCAGCCGCTCGGCCGAGTGCGTGAACCAAACGTCCGAAGCTGCGGTTCCTCTCGTACTGAGCAGGATTACTAGCGCAACGACACAGTCATCAGTAGAGTAAAACTAATCTGTCTCACGACGGTGTAACCCCAGCTCACGTTAGTGGGTGAACAATCCAACGCTTGGCGAATTCTGCTTCGCAATGGTAGGAAGAGCCGACATCGAAGGATCAAAAAGCGACGTCGCTATGAACGCTTGGCCACCACAAGCCAGTTATACATGTGGTAACTTTTCTGGCACCTCTTGCTGGAAACTCTCCAAGCCAAAAGGGTCGATAGGCAGTGCTTTCGCAGTCCCTATGTGTACTGAACATTGGGATCAAGCCAACTTTGGCCCTTTTGCTCTACGCGAGGTTTCTGTCCTCGCTGAGTTGGCCGTAGGACACCTGCGTTATTCTTTGACAGATGTACCGCCCCAGTCAAACTCCCCGCCTGGCAGTGTCCTCGAATTGGATCACGCGAGGGAGTAAACTGCGCTGCACACGCGGACACGCCGACGCACACGGGACGCACGGCATGCGCAGGCTTGCACCCACATGCACTGCACACTGTGGCGCATGGACACGGAGCCGCGGCCCGAACGCAACGCTAACACGCTTGGCTCAAGAACACCGTGACGCCGGGTTGTTATACCACGACGCACGCGCTCCGCCTAACCGAGTAAGTAAAGAAACAATGAAAGTAGTGGTATTTCACCGGCGATGTTGTCATCTCCCACTTATGTTACACCTCTCATGTCACCTCACAGTGTCAGACTGGAGGCAAGCTCAACAGGGTCTTCTTTCATCGCTAAGTTATCTAAGCCCATTCCCTTGGCTGTGGTTTCGCTAGATAGTAGATATGGACATTGGCATATATCATCTACGCTCCTGGAAATGGAAAAAAGAACACATTGACACCGGTGTGTCAGACCCACCATACTTGCTCCGGACACTGCGAGAGGGCTGTACAAGCAATGATCACACGCACGGCACAGCGGACACACCAGGAACCGCGGTGTTGGCCGTCGAATGGCGCTAGCTGTGCAGCATTTGTGCACCGCCGCCGTCAGTGTCAGCCAGTTTGCCGTGGCATACGGAGCTCCATCGCAGTCTTTAACACTGGTAGCATGCCGCGACAGCGTGGACGTGAACCGTATGTGCAGTTGACGGACTTTGAGCGAGGGCGTATAGTGGGCATGCGGGAGGCCGGGTGGACGTACCGCCGAACTGCTCAACACGTGGGGCGTGAGGTCTCCACAGTACATCGATGTTGTCGCCAGTGGTCGGCGGAAGGTGCACGTACCCGTCGACCTGGGACCGGACCGCAGCGATGCACGGATGCACGCCAAGACCGTAGGATCCTACGCAGTGCCGTAGGGGACCGCACCGCCACTTCCCAGCAAATTAGGGACACTGTTGCTCCTGGGGTATCGGCGAGGACCATTCGCAACCGTCTCCATGAAGCTGGGCTACGGTTCCGCACACCGTTAGGCCGTCTTCCGCTCACGCCCCAACATCGTGCAACCCGCCTCCAGTGGTGTCGCGACAGGCGTGAATGGAGGGACGAATGCAGACGTGTCGTCTTCAGCGATGAGAGTCGCTTCTGCCTTGGTGCCAATGATGGTCGTATGCGTGTTTGGCGCCGTGCAGGTGAGCGCCACAATCAGGACTGCATACGACCGAGGCACACAGGGCCAACACCCGGCATCATGGTGTGGGGAGCGATCTCCTACACTGTCTGTACACCACTGGTGATCATCGAGGGGACACTGAATAGTGCACGGTACATCCAAACCGTCATCGAACCCATCGTTCTACCATTCCTAGACCGGCAAGGGAACTTGCTGTTCCAACAGGACAATGCACGTCCGCATGTATCCCGTGTCACCCAACGTGCTCTAGAAGGTGTAAGTCAACTACCCTGGCCAGCAAGATCTCCGGATCTGTCCCCCATTGAGCATGTTTGGGACTGGATGAAGCGTCGTCTCACGCGGTCTGCACGTCCAGCACGAACGCTGGTCCAACTGAGGCGCCAGGTGGAAATGGCATGGCAAGCCGTTCCACAGGACTACATCCAGCATCTCTACGATCGTTTCCATGGGAGAATAGCAGCCTGCATTGCTGCGAAAGGTGGATATACACTGTACTAGTGCCGACATTGTGCATGCTCTGTTGCCTGTGTCTATGTGCCTATGGTTCTGTCAGTGTGATCATGTGATGTATCTGACCCCAGGAATGTGTCAATAAAGTTTCCCCTTCCTGGGACAATGAATTCAAGGTGTTCTTATTTCAATTTCCAGGAGTGTATCTATGTGGCCCTGCATCATTTGCTAAACAGTGCCATGAGACAACTAAACTATTAGTAGAGTACTGATGTACAGCAGAATGTTTGCCTTCCACCAAAGGGCGAGAATCGACTCTACTCCAGCGTTGCCACCGTAGGAAGCGATCTTGGAAAAACTGCCCCCACACCGTCACCATTGTGTGGGGGTACGGACCCTCTATATCCTCAGAGGAGCACTCTTTGCCACCGGGCGTCAGGTCTCGTGGCCTGCCGTCCAGTGCCCATGGGGAACCGTGTGGAGGTGGTGCCGCCGTAGCATCCGCTTACAATGGGCATCAGCCGGCGCACGTTTCCCCTGCGGTTAGCAGTGTCCACAGCACTGCGCTCGGGCTAGCCAGTCCTTGGCCATCGTCAAGCCCGGAGTGTTCTGGTTTCTTGGCCTAGAGTCCAGTCGCAGCTTAGTCATCGGCGGCCCACGAGTTGGCGTCTGAATCATTGCTGCTGGCCTCCGGAGTCGTGTCGGGGTCATGGAACATTCCTGCTCTTTCCCTCACGAGTTCCAGAGCCCTCCACTGGAAGTATTGTTCCAGAGCCTCTGCAGATATCACAGAGGCAAGAGTGTCGAGCATCCTCCCGTGCACTCTGCTCCCGAGTAGTGCTCTAACGTCTCTGTTCGGGGCAGTTCAACTTCCCACACATCAGCAAATTGTGGGCAGTCCCACAGAGTGTGCTCTGGGGATCATTCCTCGCCACAGTCGCAGTCTGTGGTTTCTCTTTTGCCAGTCCTACACAAATAGATGGAAAAGGGGCCATGTCCCGTCAAGAAGTGCACCAGTCCCCATGAAGGTTTCAGAAACCGGAGATTCATCCGCTCTCTCACATTGGGGAATATGCGGTGCACGCACCTGCTTGTGCGGAGCGTGTTCCACCTTTGCTGCCACTCGTCAAGGAGCCAGTTCCGGACTTCAGCAACGCTGTCTGCCAGTCTTGTGAAACAAGGCTTGGTCATTGCGACATACGATCTCGATGTCTGGACTCATCGAGGTGGACTCCCAGATACCTCGTCATGCGTGTTCGCCTGATAGCTCCATCGTTGGCACCGCCAGTGATTTGGAGTACAGGGTTCCGCGCCAAACGGCCGCGCAACAAGATATAAACAGTATTCTCCGCAGACAGCCTCAGCTTCACTTTCTCGCACCACTGCTGCAGTGCATTGAGCGCTGCGTTGCAGTTTACTTCCAACATTACCTGAGAGTTACCGTCTATCACTAGAATGATGTCATCAGCATACGCCACTACGCCTCACACTTGTCGCAGTTCTCCAAGTTCTCCAAGTTCCTCCAGCACTGATTCGAGACCTACATCCCAGAATATAGGACCGAAGACCGAGCCCTGTGGGCATCCCTTAGTGATCGATTTCTCAACCGCCCGCCCGGGCACCGCAAGACAGCCTGCTGGTCACGGCAGTAGTAAAGCAGGCACTGGTACAGGGGCCCAGGACATTCCAACTTCCTTAGGCTTGTAACGCCGGAAATGCATATCCTCCTATTTCCATCTATTGTACTATTATTTTTTTCCTTGTTTTGTTACCTCAAGATATGACATTTCTGTCTCTTTATATATTGTAATTGCTTTACTGTTTGGATATATATATATTTATGCACTTATGTCGATGTATAATTGGTTTGTTTCGTAAATATTATTTGTATTTTTACGCTGGGTCTTGCCTATGGAAAACTGCTATCGAACGATTACGTCGATAGGTTGTGTGAAGACTCAAAGTGTGTAGGATCTTTGGGAGTGTTAACTCTGCAGAGAGAGTCTGGCGGGAGTAGCGAGTGGAGCAGGTGTTGTGTGACGCTCCCGCGAGTTGCCGCGCTTTCGGGGTTTGGCAGCATGTAATTGCGCTCGACTCGCGATGATAGTTTTCTGACATGGTGTCGCGGACGGGAAGCATTAGCTGGCGCACATCAAGAGCCCGTTTCGCCTGGAGACCGTGTCGAGAAGAAGGCGCGCCAACATCCAGCTTCTGCAACAGCGACGGCCGACAATGAGTGACTGTCGCCACCTCCTCGATCGACGGCTTCAAACCTTCAATCAACCAACAAGGAAGACTAAAAGCACGTAAAGTTTCAGAACTGTATGGCAGACCTCAGCTTTTCAAATTGTTCCATTTGCCTCGCAAAATTACAGCAACTTAGCATGAACCTTTGTTACTCATTGTCCCAATTGCATTGCCAAGCAGGGTCCCTTCCTTTTCCGAAATGAACCCGAGTGTCGTTGAAATTCAAACGCCAGCATTAAAATAATATAATTAGATTTCACTGCTTTAATTTCAAAGTTCAGTAGCTGGCTACAATATTTAGGTTACACGAGCACAAATTTAGAGTGCGAGTTTTGTTAGCATATTTTAGCTTACCTGTGACTGCAGCTCAGCTTGGTACGTACTAAATTTTACTATTGTTAATAGTTCAGAATCATTTAATTCAAGTTCAAAGTAAAATCTCTTGTTTCTAAATTGCGTAGAGTCAAGTTGCTTTTGAAATGATTGTTGAGGTAGTCCAAGACTAACCGTATTTTACTGGATTTCGATGTGCTTCAGAAAGAAAGCTCACTATTAACTTCAGTCACTAAATTAACTTTCGATTTTCCGGTTTTATTAATTATTTTGCTAAATTAAATCAGAGTGTAGCGAAATTTATTACTTCTGACAAACTTTCAGTTTTCACACTACACGTGTCAACCTTCAGTTGCCACGCTTCTAGTGCTAAATATATGTGTAATTACCTTTCTTTTTCAGTTACTATAGTAATTGTCCTTAGGACTGGCGACCGTAATTTCCCCCAAAATCTCAAATATCTAATTACCGCTAGTTAATTGTTAACGTAACGGCCGCACATTTACTTTCTGCATTAACTTTACCCCTTTTCAAAATTAATTTCCACCAGTTTCATTTGCATTTTTCCTTTCATTTAGATGTAACCCTTTCCTCCCTCTTTACCGACAGATTAACTTCAGTGACGATTGCTTTTCCCAAATTTCCATCAGGTACACGCGGTTTAATTTTTCACTGTCATTAAGGTCGATAAGTGAGGGGGAGGTTACACGTGGCGACCGTGACAGGACAATCTTCAGATTTGAGGTTGTTCTGGACACGAATTTTCTTTGGTGCAAATGTCGTAACAAAGTATTGGTTACGAACAGATAGTTACGTCAGCGAGATTAAGTAGTCGGAGGAATCCTAATTATATTTGAGATTTGGCATTTATATTGAAAATTATTAAAATGAGTGAAGGCAACAATTGCCAAAATTTGGTAGACTTGGATACGGAACAATCGGTCGAACAGTGGGAAACGCGCACCGCGGCACCCATTGTTCAGGGGCAGGCGGCTAGCATGAAAGACGCGACCGCCGAAACGCAACAAAGAGCAGAAATGGAATTCCAAACTTTAGAAATTGTTTCGGAATCGGAAGTGAAAATCGAATCTGAATCCCTTGATGAAGAATACGGGGGGACAGTTAAAGAGGAAGCCGCTGCGGAAGTAAAACCGGTAGTTTCCGGGAATTTAACTGATTTATTGAATGTTTTGATTAACGAAATCAAGAGTCAATCGGCCAAGCAAGAAGATCAGGCTGCCAAACAAGAAGCTCAGGCTGCCAAGCAAGAAGCTCAGTCTGAAAAATTTGAACGGATGCTAGACAATCAGAACAAAGCTATTAACGTTGTTATCAACAATGTTGGAGTTGTTAACACAAAAGTTGATAAAATCAAAGAAGATATTGTTGTAATTAATACCGAAATCGGTAATCTTAAACAGGAAATGATAGGCGTTCAGGCGGAAATTGCGAGCATAAATACTCGTTTTAATTCCGAAATTAGCAGAATAGAGAAAAGTGTAGGAGAATCAGTTGCTCCGATCATCGAGAATAAGGTGACGGAACAAATTCAATTAGTGAAAAAAGAGGATCAAAAGAAGGTGGAAACTTTAAAGGCTTTAGTATCCGAAGTAGATACCAAAGTGGCGAAGCAGGTTAAAACCTGCGAAGAGAAAAAGAGGGAAGTGGAAACGCTTGCGACAACCACTTGCCAAGTAATTACGAGAGTGTTGGAATTAGAAAAGAAACTTGACGAAAAACAGAGCTATGTGCCAATCTATGCACATAGTTCGGAATTGTTGACGAAAGAGGAGCGGTTCGACCCCTTGAAAAAAGGCGGTATACATGCGACGGATTTCATTAAAAATTGTGAAAGAGTTTTACCCAGATCATGGACTAATGAGAGAAAAATTAATGCGGTTATTGATGTGTTGGCTGGTGATGCCAAGCGTTGGGGCTTAAACCTCAACATTACGAACATGACTTTTGACGAGTTTAAAAATTTGTTTCTGACTGAATACTGGTCAGAGCAAAAACAGCAAAGTGTCTGGCGCGAATTTGTCGTATCGAGGCCTTTCGATGCGAATTCGCGCGGTTCGATGAAGGAGTTTTGTGAGGGCTGGATCCGCAAGTTGGAATATTTACGTGACCGCCGCTCGGAATCCGAAATTGTCTGGGAACTCTACACGAAGCTTCCAGATGATACAAAACGCTACATAGGAAGCAATTACAGGACAATCAATGATTTCCTGGAAAGAGTGGAGGACGAGGACAATTGGCGCAATAATCGCGACAGTGGTAGAGGCCGTGGTAACAACAACGGGTACCACAGCAACCACACCAACGATAACCATGGGAATAATGCATACCGCAACCATGGCAGCAATAACAATAATGGTTCGGACCGTAATAACAATCGGTACAATGCAAATAATAACCGGAATGGCGGAAACCAGTATCATACTAGCGTGATACGGGCTGCGCAGAATAGTAATAACGCCAGAGGGTGTGACCAGCCGCCTCAGCAGTATCCGGGGAGCGTATCTGCTGGGACGAGACAGGGAAACCATTAGCCGCGCCGGTGAGGGGCCGACCGGGCGTGGAGAAATTTTGGCGGCCCAATAACAGGAGAAAACCCAGGTGTCGTCGTTATGAAAATTCCGTATGGAATAATCAACGGCGGGAGAGTGTGCCAGTGTTAGGAGAAAGGAGTGCGCCCACAAGTAGTAGATCAGCTGTAGACACGGCAGTAGGAAGTACATTCACTGTCAGTGAGAACAATTTAAGTAGTGTTCCGGAAATCGATTATAAAGTGGCAGCTGTAATACCCACAGCGGAACTGGAGATTGAGTTTAAGAATGATTCGCAAGTGTTGAAAGAAGATCAGATGTCGGATAAAACGTCCGTCATCGAGCGAGGAGATGCAGAGAGGGATGAGGTCTGGTTAAGGCAGTTCGGTCGCTTATACGACGAACTAAGAGATTATAGGGGCCTGTACGGGAGAAGTGTTTATGGGGAGCGCGGGCAGGATTTACCGCGTCTCGTCCCGCAGGAAGATAGTGATTGTGAAGTGATAGAAAGTTCTGGCCCTAACCGGCAGACTTTACTAGAAATAGTTGATGTTAATGGGGAGCACGAGCAAGATGCGTCGTGTTTCGTCCCGCAGGAGTTGAATGTTGAAGTAGTAACGGAAAGTTCTGGCCCTAACCGGCAGACTTTACCGAAAGTTATAGTGATAGAAGTAGCCGACCCATCCGACGCAAACCTCCAGTTTAAACATTGCGAGAGTATTAAGGAAAAAGATTACGAAAATTTTAGTGATAGCCGAACACGATTGGTAGAAAAGCACGTAGATTACAGTGTGTATGAGGTTAGAGCTGACGTTATACGGTCAGACGATAACAGTGTGGGTTGCGCAGATCTAGAGGAAGTAATTGCAGATACTACTGGGCACATTTCTCCAGGTAGATTGGCAGATGAGATCAATCTGGCTAAAGAGGAATCAACGAAGGTGACCATTAGTGAATTGATAGCAAAGCAACACTCACTAGTTGACGAGTTACAGGAAAAGGTTTCGGTATTTGAGGCGAAACTACAGACTAAGCCTCAGGACAGACGTGTTGAAATTAAAACTGTATGTGAACAGAGGCTGAAAAAGCCGCCAGATAAACCGGATTTAGGATCAAAGCCGGATGGTTTTTTCTGGAATGACCTGGATATAGACGAGGATTTAATGTGGGAAAATAAAGAAACAGTCGAGGACAAGTGTAGACAGATAGTAGTGTCTGTTAATATGCACGACCCACAACTAAACGTGTTGATTGACACCGGTGCAGAACTGAGTGCTGTATCTGGGAAAATATTTGAGTTACTGAAAGACAGACCCGGCATCGTAGTTATGCCAGTAACAGGAGTGAAAATTATCGGTGCTACTGGGAAGGCCAGTAAACCGGTCACAAAACAGATTTTTGTCAACTTCGAGATATGTGGGGCACGATTTGAACAAGAGTTTGTCGTCGTGCCAGACTTAACTACGGAAGTAATTATCGGGTTAGATTGGCTATTAAAGTACCGTGCAGTGATTAATTGCGAAAGCAAAACTTTGATATGTACGTCACAAGATAAAACAATAGTAGTTAGTTTTGACGAGGCAGGAGACGGTGTGCATAGGCAATACCAGTCTATACACATTGTTAACTGGCCGGATGCTATTCACGTAGGTATGAAATTGAACTACTGTAATGTGAGGAATCTCGGCATTGACAATAATGTAGAAAGTGAATTGGAAAGTATTGTAGAAGGTGTGTCAAACGTAACACACGAACAAAGACGAGGCCGACTTTCCCGTACCTACTGCCATCACAACCATAGGGCATGGGGCAAATATGTAGCAGTATTTGAGAGAATTATGAACACCTTGAGACATGAATCGACGGGATTTTCTCCAGAGGAAATCCTGTTGGATGACAGAAGTAAAAGTTTAGTGGAAGAGATAATCAAATTCCCTCCACGGATTGACATTAGTATTGGTGTGAAAAAAGATCGTTTGCGAGAAGTAATGAAGCTTAAAGCCGATGCTCGCATACGTCGTCATGACGCTAAAGCGCGTTTTGCTAAGTTTGCGATCGGAGACTTAGTACTTGTAAAAGCTCATGAGAAATCGAGCGAGATAGACAATGAAATCTCTAAATTTAAGTTTGTTTATAATGGACCATATAAAGTCATTGGTATACCTCACACAAATGCTTATTGCTTAGAGTATCCAAGCTCTGGAAAGCTATTAGGTATACGAAACATTGTAGACCTGAAATTGTACCAACCAAGGATTGATTAGTACCACAGATAGGGTAATTTGTACAGTATGTAGATATAGAGTGTAAGATTTAAGGATGTGCCATGTGGCGATGCTTTTGCCTGACCTAGAGGTCATTAAAGAAGTTGTAATTAATAAGTAATTTATGTTGATTAAATGATTTAAGAGTTACTGAATATTAATCAATTTAAAAATTCAAGCTGCTAGCTTAAGTTTTCAGCTGAGTCACAGTAGATGAAGCGTTGTAAATATGATTTTGTAACTAGCTGTAAGATTTCATGAATGTGTGTTTCACTAGTCATTCCCGATGTACTTAGACGCTGATTTAAGTTTCAGGCTAGTACATGCGTGTGATGATGGACAGTGTTGAGTTATCCACTGTGATAGTGTTTATGGACTCCTTGAGATTACTCGGGAGTGAGTTTTACCTAAAGAATTCAGTGAAACGGACGTTCTGGAAATGCCGTTACAAGGGCGAGAGAGATCAAGCGTGCCGCACAGGCGGGCGCAACAATACTGGCGGGGCGGAACCGCTGTCGGCTCTTGTGCCGCTGTCGGCTCTTGTGCCGCTGTCGGCATTCTTTGTACTTGCGAGTACGGAAGGCGGAGTTGTTTTTCTTCCCGGACAGCTGATATGAAAGAATTCTGTTGTCAATATTTATGTTTTTGTCGATCTGCTGTATATTATTTTCTTGTTTAGCGTTAAGTGCACACTCATGACGAGAATATTAATTATGAAAAGTTTATATAAAATACGTATTCTATGTAATTAATTATTAATTTGCGTATTTTGATATACCTGTTTTCTATGACCATGTACTCTGATTAATTTTGTAAATAGTATTCCATTTCTTGATACTGTTGGGAATTTTGACAATTTTAGAATAGCTAAACCATTTTCTATGTTTTCTATGAATTTTAATATGTTGTCAACCTGTTTTATTTTGTGCAAGATGACAGAGTGGAATAAGATTAGGAGTGTCTCCACTCAATTATTATGGTCTAAAAATTGATTTATGCTTAATTAGGCGAATGCTAAATTTTGTTGATGTTTTGGACATATGCATTTCCGCTGTTTCTTTTTTGGGACATTTTCTGAGTCTGTTTACGTTACACGAACATCCTCAGACAATGTGGGGCACGTGTAACGCCGGAAATGCATATCCTCCTATTTCCATCTATTGTACTATTATTTTTTTCCTTGTTTTGTTACCTCAAGATATGACATTTCTGTCTCTTTATATATTGTAATTGCTTTACTGTTTGGATATATATATATTTATGCACTTATGTCGATGTATAATTGGTTTGTTTCGTAAATATTATTTGTATTTTTACGCTGGGTCTTGCCTAGGGAAAACTGCTAACGAACGATTACGTCGATAGGTCGTGTGAAGAATCAAAGTGTGTAGGATCTTTGGGAGTGTTAACTCTGCCGCGTGGGGCGCGGGCAGAGAGAGTCTGGCGGGAGTAGCGAGTGGAGCAGGTGTTGTGTGACGCTCCCGCGAGATGCCGCGCTTTCGGGGTTTGGCAGCATGTAATTGCGCTCGACTCGCGATGATAGTTTTCTGACATGGTGTCGCGGACGGGAAGCATTAGCTGGCGCACATCAAGAGCCCGTTTCGCCTGGAGACCGTGTCGAGAAGAAGGCGCGCCAACATCCAGCTTCTGCAACAGCGACGGCCGACAATGAGTGACTGTCGCCACCTCCTCGATCGACGGCTTCAAACCTTCAATCAACCAACAAGGAAGACTAAAAGCACGTAAAGTTTCAGAACTGTATGGCAGACCTCAGCTTTTCAAATTGTTCCATTTGCCTCGCAAAATTACAGCAACTTAGCATGAACCTTTGTTGCTCATTGTCCCAATTGCATTGCCAAGCAGGGTCCCTTCCTTTTCCGAAATGAACCCGAGTGTCGTTGAAATTCAAACGCCAGCATTAAAATAATATAATTAGATTTCACTGCTTTAATTTCAAAGTTCAGTAGCTGGCTACAATATTTAGGTTACACGAGCACAAATTTAGAGTGCGAGTTTTGTTAGCATATTTTAGCTTACCTGTGACTGCAGCTCAGCTTGGTACGTACTAAATTTTACTATTGTTAATAGTTCAGAATCATTTAATTCAAGTTCAAAGTAAAATCTCTTGTTTCTAAATTGCGTAGAGTCAAGTTGCTTTTGAAATGATTGTTGAGGTAGTCCAAGACTAACCGTATTTTACTGGATTTCGATGTGCTTCAGAAAGAAAGCTCACTATTAACTTCAGTCACTAAATTAACTTTCGATTTTCCGGTTTTATTAATTATTTTGCTAAATTAAATCAGAGTGTAGCGAAATTTATTACTTCTGACAAACTTTCAGTTTTCACACTACACGTGTCAACCTTCAGTTGCCACGCTTCTAGTGCTAAATATATGTGTAATTACCTTTCTTTTTCAGTTACTATAGTAATTGTCCTTAGGACTGGCGACCGTAATTTCCCCCAAAATCTCAAATATCTAATTACCGCTAGTTAATTGTTAACGTAACGGCCGCACATTTACTTTCTTCATTAACTTTACCCCTTTTCAAAATTAATTTCCACCAGTTTCATTTGCATTTTTCCTTTCATTTAGATGTAACCCTTTCCTCCCTCTTTACCGACAGATTAACTTCAGTGACGATTGCTTTTCCCAAATTTCCATCAGGTACACGCGGTTTAATTTTTCACTGTCATTAAGGTCGATAAGTGAGGGGGAGGTTACACGTGGCGACCGTGACAGGACAATCTTCAGATTTGAGGTTGTTCTGGACACGAATTTTCTTTGGTGCAAATGTCGTAACAAAGTATTGGTTACGAACAGATAGTTACGTCAGCGAGATTAAGTAGTCGGAGGAATCCTAATTATATTTGAGATTTGGCATTTATATTGAAAATTATTAAAATGAGTGAAGGCAACAATTGCCAAAATTTGGTAGACTTGGATACGGAACAATCGGTCGAACAGTGGGAAACGCGCACCGCGGCACCCATTGTTCAGGGGCAGGCGGCTAGCATGAAAGACGCGACCGCCGAAACGCAACAAAGAGCAGAAATGGAATTCCAAACTTTAGAAATTGTTTCGGAATCGGAAGTGAAAATCGAATCTGAATCCCTTGATGAAGAATACGGGGGGACAGTTAAAGAGGAAGCCGCTGCGGAAGTAAAACCGGTAGTTTCCGGGAATTTAACTGATTTATTGAATGTTTTGATTAACGAAATCAAGAGTCAATCGGCCAAGCAAGAAGATCAGGCTGCCAAACAAGAAGCTCAGGCTGCCAAGCAAGAAGCTCAGTCTGAAAAATTTGAACGGATGCTAGACAATCAGAACAAAGCTATTAACGTTGTTATCAACAATGTTGGAGTTGTTAACACAAAAGTTGATAAAATCAAAGAAGATATTGTTGTAATTAATACCGAAATCGGTAATCTTAAACAGGAAATGATAGGCGTTCAGGCGGAAATTGCGAGCATAAATACTCGTTTTAATTCCGAAATTAGCAGAATAGAGAAAAGTGTAGGAGAATCAGTTGCTCCGATCATCGAGAATAAGGTGACGGAACAAATTCAATTAGTGAAAAAAGAGGATCAAAAGAAGGTGGAAACTTTAAAGGCTTTAGTATCCGAAGTAGATACCAAAGTGGCGAAGCAGGTTAAAACCTGCGAAGAGAAAAAGAGGGAAGTGGAAACGCTTGCGACAACCACTTGCCAAGTAATTACGAGAGTGTTGGAATTAGAAAAGAAACTTGACGAAAAACAGAGCTATGTGCCAATCTATGCACATAGTTCGGAATTGTTGACGAAAGAGGAGCGGTTCGACCCCTTGAAAAAAGGCGGTATACATGCGACGGATTTCATTAAAAATTGTGAAAGAGTTTTACCCAGATCATGGACTAATGAGAGAAAAATTAATGCGGTTATTGATGTGTTGGCTGGTGATGCCAAGCGTTGGGGCTTAAACCTCAACATTACGAACATGACTTTTGACGAGTTTAAAAATTTGTTTCTGACTGAATACTGGTCAGAGCAAAAACAGCAAAGTGTCTGGCGCGAATTTGTCGTATCGAGGCCTTTCGATGCGAATTCGCGCGGTTCGATGAAGGAGTTTTGTGAGGGCTGGATCCGCAAGTTGGAATATTTACGTGACCGCCGCTCGGAATCCGAAATTGTCTGGGAACTCTACACGAAGCTTCCAGATGATACAAAACGCTACATAGGAAGCAATTACAGGACAATCAATGATTTCCTGGAAAGAGTGGAGGACGAGGACAATTGGCGCAATAATCGCGACAGTGGTAGAGGCCGTGGTAACAACAACGGGTACCACAGCAACCACACCAACGATAACCATGGGAATAATGCATACCGCAACCATGGCAGCAATAACAATAATGGTTCGGACCGTAATAACAATCGGTACAATGCAAATAATAACCGGAATGGCGGAAACCAGTATCATACTAGCGTGATACGGGCTGCGCAGAATAGTAATAACGCCAGAGGGTGTGACCAGCCGCCTCAGCAGTATCCGGGGAGCGTATCTGCTGGGACGAGACAGGGAAACCATTAGCCGCGCCGGTGAGGGGCCGACCGGGCGTGGAGAAATTTTGGCGGCCCAATAACAGGAGAAAACCCAGGTGTCGTCGTTATGAAAATTCCGTATGGAATAATCAACGGCGGGAGAGTGTGCCAGTGTTAGGAGAAAGGAGTGCGCCCACAAGTAGTAGATCAGCTGTAGACACGGCAGTAGGAAGTACATTCACTGTCAGTGAGAACAATTTAAGTAGTGTTCCGGAAATCGATTATAAAGTGGCAGCTGTAATACCCACAGCGGAACTGGAGATTGAGTTTAAGAATGATTCGCAAGTGTTGAAAGAAGATCAGATGTCGGATAAAACGTCCGTCATCGAGCGAGGAGATGCAGAGAGGGATGAGGTCTGGTTAAGGCAGTTCGGTCGCTTATACGACGAACTAAGAGATTATAGGGGCCTGTACGGGAGAAGTGTTTATGGGGAGCGCGGGCAGGATTTACCGCGTCTCGTCCCGCAGGAAGATAGTGATTGTGAAGTGATAGAAAGTTCTGGCCCTAACCGGCAGACTTTACTAGAAATAGTTGATGTTAATGGGGAGCACGAGCAAGATGCGTCGTGTTTCGTCCCGCAGGAGTTGAATGTTGAAGTAGTAACGGAAAGTTCTGGCCCTAACCGGCAGACTTTACCGAAAGTTATAGTGATAGAAGTAGCCGACCCATCCGACGCAAACCTCCAGTTTAAACATTGCGAGAGTATTAAGGAAAAAGATTACGAAAATTTTAGTGATAGCCGAACACGATTGGTAGAAAAGCACGTAGATTACAGTGTGTATGAGGTTAGAGCTGACGTTATACGGTCAGACGATAACAGTGTGGGTTGCGCAGATCTAGAGGAAGTAATTGCAGATACTACTGGGCACATTTCTCCAGGTAGATTGGCAGATGAGATCAATCTGGCTAAAGAGGAATCAACGAAGGTGACCATTAGTGAATTGATAGCAAAGCAACACTCACTAGTTGACGAGTTACAGGAAAAGGTTTCGGTATTTGAGGCGAAACTACAGACTAAGCCTCAGGACAGACGTGTTGAAATTAAAACTGTATGTGAACAGAGGCTGAAAAAGCCGCCAGATAAACCGGATTTAGGATCAAAGCCGGATGGTTTTTTCTGGAATGACCTGGATATAGACGAGGATTTAATGTGGGAAAATAAAGAAACAGTCGAGGACAAGTGTAGACAGATAGTAGTGTCTGTTAATATGCACGACCCACAACTAAACGTGTTGATTGACACCGGTGCAGAACTGAGTGCTGTATCTGGGAAAATATTTGAGTTACTGAAAGACAGACCCGGCATCGTAGTTATGCCAGTAACAGGAGTGAAAATTATCGGTGCTACTGGGAAGGCCAGTAAACCGGTCACAAAACAGATTTTTGTCAACTTCGAGATATGTGGGGCACGATTTGAACAAGAGTTTGTCGTCGTGCCAGACTTAACTACGGAAGTAATTATCGGGTTAGATTGGCTATTAAAGTACCGTGCAGTGATTAATTGCGAAAGCAAAACTTTGATATGTACGTCACAAGATAAAACAATAGTAGTTAGTTTTGACGAGGCAGGAGACGGTGTGCATAGGCAATACCAGTCTATACACATTGTTAACTGGCCGGATGCTATTCACGTAGGTATGAAATTGAACTACTGTAATGTGAGGAATCTCGGCATTGACAATAATGTAGAAAGTGAATTGGAAAGTATTGTAGAAGGTGTGTCAAACGTAACACACGAACAAAGACGAGGCCGACTTTCCCGTACCTACTGCCATCACAACCATAGGGCATGGGGCAAATATGTAGCAGTATTTGAGAGAATTATGAACACCTTGAGACATGAATCGACGGGATTTTCTCCAGAGGAAATCCTGTTGGATGACAGAAGTAAAAGTTTAGTGGAAGAGATAATCAAATTCCCTCCACGGATTGACATTAGTATTGGTGTGAAAAAAGATCGTTTGCGAGAAGTAATGAAGCTTAAAGCCGATGCTCGCATACGTCGTCATGACGCTAAAGCGCGTTTTGCTAAGTTTGCGATCGGAGACTTAGTACTTGTAAAAGCTCATGAGAAATCGAGCGAGATAGACAATGAAATCTCTAAATTTAAGTTTGTTTATAATGGACCATATAAAGTCATTGGTATACCTCACACAAATGCTTATTGCTTAGAGTATCCAAGCTCTGGAAAGCTATTAGGTATACGAAACATTGTAGACCTGAAATTGTACCAACCAAGGATTGATTAGTACCACAGATAGGGTAATTTGTACAGTATGTAGATATAGAGTGTAAGATTTAAGGATGTGCCATGTGGCGATGCTTTTGCCTGACCTAGAGGTCATTAAAGAAGTTGTAATTAATAAGTAATTTATGTTGATTAAATGATTTAAGAGTTACTGAATATTAATCAATTTAAAAATTCAAGCTGCTAGCTTAAGTTTTCAGCTGAGTCACAGTAGATGAAGCGTTGTAAATATGATTTTGTAACTAGCTGTAAGATTTCATGAATGTGTGTTTCACTAGTCATTCCCGATGTACTTAGACGCTGATTTAAGTTTCAGGCTAGTACATGCGTGTGATGATGGACAGTGTTGAGTTATCCACTGTGATAGTGTTTATGGACTCCTTGAGATTACTCGGGAGTGAGTTTTACCTAAAGAATTCAGTGAAACGGACGTTCTGGAAATGCCGTTACAAGGGCGAGAGAGATCAAGCGTGCCGCACAGGCGGGCGCAACAATACTGGCGGGGCGGAACCGCTGTCGGCTCTTGTGCCGCTGTCGGCTCTTGTGCCGCTGTCGGCATTCTTTGTACTTGCGAGTACGGAAGGCGGAGTTGTTTTTCTTCCCGGACAGCTGATATGAAAGAATTCTGTTGTCAATATTTATGTTTTTGTCGATCTGCTGTATATTATTTTCTTGTTTAGCGTTAAGTGCACACTCATGACGAGAATATTAATTATGAAAAGTTTATATAAAATACGTATTCTATGTAATTAATTATTAATTTGCGTATTTTGATATACCTGTTTTCTATGACCATGTACTCTGATTAATTTTGTAAATAGTATTCCATTTCTTGATACTGTTGGGAATTTTGACAATTTTAGAATAGCTAAACCATTTTCTATGTTTTCTATGAATTTTAATATGTTGTCAACCTGTTTTATTTTGTGCAAGATGACAGAGTGGAATAAGATTAGGAGTGTCTCCACTCAATTATTATGGTCTAAAAATTGATTTATGCTTAATTAGGCGAATGCTAAATTTTGTTGATGTTTTGGACATATGCATTTCCGCTGTTTCTTTTTTGGGACATTTTCTGAGTCTGTTTACGTTACACGAACATCCTCAGACAATGTGGGGCACGTGTAACGCCGGAAATGCATATCCTCCTATTTCCATCTATTGTACTATTATTTTTTTCCTTGTTTTGTTACCTCAAGATATGACATTTCTGTCTCTTTATATATTGTAATTGCTTTACTGTTTGGATATATATATATTTATGCACTTATGTCGATGTATAATTGGTTTGTTTCGTAAATATTATTTGTATTTTTACGCTGGGTCTTGCCTAGGGAAAACTGCTAACGAACGATTACGTCGATAGGTCGTGTGAAGAATCAAAGTGTGTAGGATCTTTGGGAGTGTTAACTCTGCCGCGTGGGGCGCGGGCAGAGAGAGTCTGGCGGGAGTAGCGAGTGGAGCAGGTGTTGTGTGACGCTCCCGCGAGATGCCGCGCTTTCGGGGTTTGGCAGCATGTAATTGCGCTCGACTCGCGATGATAGTTTTCTGACATGGTGTCGCGGACGGGAAGCATTAGCTGGCGCACATCAAGAGCCCGTTTCGCCTGGAGACCGTGTCGAGAAGAAGGCGCGCCAACATCCAGCTTCTGCAACAGCGACGGCCGACAATGAGTGACTGTCGCCACCTCCTCGATCGACGGCTTCAAACCTTCAATCAACCAACAAGGAAGACTAAAAGCACGTAAAGTTTCAGAACTGTATGGCAGACCTCAGCTTTTCAAATTGTTCCATTTGCCTCGCAAAATTACAGCAACTTAGCATGAACCTTTGTTGCTCATTGTCCCAATTGCATTGCCAAGCAGGGTCCCTTCCTTTTCCGAAATGAACCCGAGTGTCGTTGAAATTCAAACGCCAGCATTAAAATAATATAATTAGATTTCACTGCTTTAATTTCAAAGTTCAGTAGCTGGCTACAATATTTAGGTTACACGAGCACAAATTTAGAGTGCGAGTTTTGTTAGCATATTTTAGCTTACCTGTGACTGCAGCTCAGCTTGGTACGTACTAAATTTTACTATTGTTAATAGTTCAGAATCATTTAATTCAAGTTCAAAGTAAAATCTCTTGTTTCTAAATTGCGTAGAGTCAAGTTGCTTTTGAAATGATTGTTGAGGTAGTCCAAGACTAACCGTATTTTACTGGATTTCGATGTGCTTCAGAAAGAAAGCTCACTATTAACTTCAGTCACTAAATTAACTTTCGATTTTCCGGTTTTATTAATTATTTTGCTAAATTAAATCAGAGTGTAGCGAAATTTATTACTTCTGACAAACTTTCAGTTTTCACACTACACGTGTCAACCTTCAGTTGCCACGCTTCTAGTGCTAAATATATGTGTAATTACCTTTCTTTTTCAGTTACTATAGTAATTGTCCTTAGGACTGGCGACCGTAATTTCCCCCAAAATCTCAAATATCTAATTACCGCTAGTTAATTGTTAACGTAACGGCCGCACATTTACTTTCTTCATTAACTTTACCCCTTTTCAAAATTAATTTCCACCAGTTTCATTTGCATTTTTCCTTTCATTTAGATGTAACCCTTTCCTCCCTCTTTACCGACAGATTAACTTCGGTGACGATTGCTTTTCCCAAATTTCCATCAGGTACACGCGGTTTAATTTTTCACTGTCATTAAGGTCGATAAGTGAGGGGGAGGTTACAGGCTGTCGAACAGTGCCGGCCACCATAGGTTGTCGAAAGCCCCGGCAATGTCAACCATTATCCCCAAAAGGTACTTAGCTTTAGATGTGTCCACCAGCAACATTGCCTTGTTTATAGCATCTTCCGTACACAGGCCCCTCCTGAATCCCTACTGGTCGGGACTTTGTCCCGTAAGCTCCCGGTGTTGCTCTAGCCGGAGGCACAGGAGCTTCTCCTGGAGCTTGGCCATGGAGTTCAAGAGACAGATGGGTCGGTATGATTTCGGCAATTCCGGATCCCTGTCCTCACCCTTTCGCAGAATGACTACTTCGGCCAACTTCCACGACACTGGTACCCACCCTGATGTAAACACTCATTGTAGAGGTTTGTCAGGTAAGGGCAAATCTCCATGCACACGGCTTGGAGAACCTCGGCAGCGAGTCCATCATGGCCTGTCGCCTTTTTACGGCGCAATTCAAGAATTGCAACGGTAACTTCACGTTCAGTGAATGGAGCAACCGGCGTCTCATCGGCGTACACCTCATTGAGTTGTCGCCTCAGATTCCCCTGTTCCTCACTCTCATCTTTGCTACTATCATCGGCCAATAAGGTACTCATGAGGAGCTCAGCTGACTCTTGTCAGTCACTGTTGTGGCTGCCATCGATCTTCCTTAGGGTCGCCAGGACCGTTGATGACCGAACTTTTGACGCAGCAATCTTGTACGGCGTACCCCAGGGGTCAGACGCCAGACTGCCAATTCTCAGTCTGTACCGTGTGCAAAGTCCGCTTAAACACCGCCTTGGCCCGCCTGTACCGCGCGAGCGTGGCCACACGCATGTGATCGCCAATGCTGCGCTGGTAGTGCCGCCGCGCCCTTCTGCATTCGCGTCGGAGATGCTGCAGCTCAGGGTTCCAAGGCGACCTAGGCGTTTTCCGTTTGTGGGCCAATGGGACTGCGCCTGTTGCTGCTGTCCGTATGGCCACCGTCAGATCCTCTGCAGCTTTGTCCACGTCCACAACGCGATCCATTGGCCAATTCGGTACTACTAGATTTTCTCTTAGTCGATCCCAGTCAGCCTTTCGCCAGTTGTACTTGACGATGCCGTTCACCTGTTCTTGAGGAGGAGGCTCCCCATCATAGACTACAGTGAATGTGATCAGATTGTGGTCACTTAGTGTCGTTCCCCGCCACACCTTCCAATTCTCCGCATGGAGATGCGCGTGTGCACTCTTGAGTGTCACATCAATGTTCGCGGTCGCCCCTCGGCGACCTTCGAATGTTGGTGGGAAGTTTGGTCGGTTCAACACTTCTAGTCCGAGCTTGTGAATTGCTACCACGAGTCTCTCACCTCGCCTAGCGTCGCGTCGCGCGCCGAGAGGCGTGATGTCACTGTGCCATAGGGGTGACATAGCGTTTGCGTCCATTGTGCAAATGAGCAAGTCATTGCGGTAGAACCCAACCGCCTCTGTTAACTGGTCAATATACGGTCTCTCTCGGTGTCTGTACTCGAAGTACATGTTGAGCACGAAAAAGGTGAAATCGCCAGTGTTTATCTCGGCTAATACCATGCATCTGTTGCTTAGGTGCGCCACTTTGACTGCTCTGAGAGATCGATTTAGCACAACGATTGCTGCCATAGGGTGCTCTCCCCCAGCCAGGATCTGAGCTGTAGTCGGCATATATCGGATCTTTCCGTCCCTGGAGTAGGGTTCTTGCAGACATAGAATGTCTCGAGACTCCTCCTCTGCTCGACGTCGTACCTCGTGCACCGCTTGCGTTCGCACGCAGTTCAGCTGTCCTATTTCAACCAACATGGGCATTGTGATTTTTCACAGTCCAGTCGGCAACAGGTGAGGCGGCAGCCGGTAAGGAGACGGTTGATGAGAGGTCTTGTCTCCCATAGTCTGTTCTCTGGATTTTGTGTTGAGTGAGAAACTTCTAATATTGACACTCTTTACCTGGCGTTACGCATGTACGGTTATGCTTTTTGCACGGGATGCAGACCGCTCGGTCCCCCGCCTTTCTACAATCGTTTCTCATGTGGCCGTCCTCGCCACAGTGCCTGCATGTTATTATACTCGGGTCCTGCTTGCAGAAACTTGCCGAGTGGTTCACATCCTGGCACCGCGTGAAGACGACCAAGTCCAGGTAGTCATCGACTGGCATGGACTCGAAGTCCATGTACAATCGTTTCTGCCTTAGAATGGCGACTCTGAGTCTGGGGCTTACTTCCAGCATGAGATGTGTTGATTGTTTGCCCCTTGGTCCAGTCCGGAACTTCGGCTTAAACTCCTGGCGGAATTGTGTTTCCGAAAGTCTTCCAAGGTCGTTTTGCTTTCGAGTTAGTTCAACGACAGCCTCATTCTTCATGACACAAGGTACATGATATATGAATATCTGCGGATTGAGCTTTTTCGGCAGCTCACACTTCAGTGCTTCTGTCAGTTGGGTGTTTGCTAGCAGCTTCTGGCGATCAGTCTCAGACGCCACTTCAACGATGAGTGTCGGGCCGTTTGTGACGTCGCGTGAGAACTTCACACCTTCGACCTCTGGCTTGACCAGGGAGATGAACTTCTTTTTCACTTCTGCACCACTTTCGTTGCCCTTAGACTTGATGAAGAGCGTAGCCTTCTCAGTCTGGGCCTTGGTTATCATCGCCTGCGTCTTCCGTTCTGGGGAGGGTGGAGTGGTGGCAACTTGTGCAAATGTCTTGGGCAGCGCCGGGGGCACAGCCTTCGCCCTCGCCAACTCCTCCTCCAAGGCGTCTACCCTTCCTGAGAGAGCCGACTGCACCATGGCCCAGTCAAACAACTTAGCTCTCAGTTGTCTCTTGAGATCCCCCAGATTTGTCTCCTCGACCAGTTGCCCCAGTTTGAGAGAGTAGTCTACGAGTTTCGGGACGTCTTCGAGCCACGTCGCGATAAGCTTCACGGTCGCAAGATCGCTAGGGCTTGCCTTGTAGCGGGACGTGCCGTCCTCGACTGGGCCGCTGGGCTGTTGCCCAACTGCCTGCGCCGAGTCCGGCTGCTTGTTCGGCTTTCGTCTCTTCTGTCGGGTCCGGGACTTGCGCCCTTCGGTGCTCGACATTGGCGTAGAGGCGCGGTTACTGCTGTCGCTTTCTCTGACTGGGCCGCTGGGCTGTTGCCCGGCCACCTTCGCCGGTTTCCGCGCGCTTTTCGCAGTCTCCGACGGTTGCGACTTCGGCCGTGCGGTCGCCGGAATCTCGTTAATCCATTCATGAGCGTCACTAATTAAATGACGAGGCATTTGGCTAGGTAGGTGGACAGCCTCGCGGCTATCTTGTCCAAGTTATTATAATGCCACTGGTGGGGCAAGGAAGCAAACATGTCTGGATTCCTACACCTAGCTTGCCTTCTACAGATGGACGCGGAAGGGTGCTCATTCTTGTCGAGCCGTCCACCAAACTTTACGCATGAACTGCTTGTGTATTCTAACACTAGCTGTTATGGTGTTACAGATGAGTTCCCTAGTGAGGAACTGGGAGAGATAGAAACGGCTCCATATAGCCTTATTACGGGGTGCCCAAGAAACCCATACAGTAACAACGAGCGGCATAATATCGGGCGGGCGTCTTAGATTGTATATCCGCTGGAGTGCGCTGAGAACTGCTGGCTGCTCGTACTTCTGCCTCTACATCATTTTGGCACGATTGAGACTCACGGAATATTCATATGTTATGGTTGTCTCAATTATTGTCCCAATACCCGTCCTGGCTTGAAATCCGGACAGTGGGTAACTAGAAGATCTGGGACATACCGATCCGAGTTGATAAGTGTGATAGATGGCGTTGTAATCACCTTGTACCCTTTGTGCTCAAGTGCTTTTTGGATGGAGCTACCAACTCGGTCGTGCCTATCTATTCTAGCGAAATGGGTAAGTGGGCAACGTTGGAGGACATCCTGAAGAGTCTCTTTCCTGTTCCTGCAAGGACCTCCTGCTCAGCAGTTGGTGGCAGGACCCCGTATATACGGGGCTCCTCTGGTGGGCTACAAACCAACTCGCAGATGGACTGCGCCGATGTATTGCCTACCTGTCCAGAATGGTGGAGGGTCGATGATCCACTTACAGCACTCGGAGGCATGTTGACAATTTCCAAACCACGGCCTAGTGCAGAAATGTGTAACTGTGCCCGCCAATATCTTGTAACCCCAACAGATGTTGGGACAACCACTGAACCTTTAACTGTTAGGATTCTCTTGCGCTTGGCTACAAGCTTGGACACGGTTTCTGCTTTGGTGGTGGCTTGCAAAGAGAGTAGTAGTTACTCCCACTGTTTACCCGCGCTTGCTTGAATTTCTTCACGTTGACATTCAGAGCACTGGGCAGAAATCACATAGCATCAACACCCGCCAGGGCCATCGTATTGCTTTGTTTTAATTAGACAGTCGGATTCCTCCAGTCCGTGCAAGTTCTGAGTTGATCGTTGAATGGCGGCCAAAGAGAATCCGCGCCCCCGCGCGCCCCTGGAGGAGCACGCTAAGGCGGACGCGGCCTTGCAGCAAGGAACATCCGTGGGAGGCCAAGGCATGGGACCGAGCTTGGATCCTGCACACAGGTCGAAGCACCGGGGCGCAAACGCCTTTGGACTTCTCACGTTTACTCCAGAACGCTTTCACGTACTTTTGAACTCTCTCTTCAAAGTTCCTTTCAACTTATCCTCACAGTACTTGTTCGCTATCGGTCTCGTGGTCATATTTAGTCTCAGATGGAGTTTACCGCACACTTGGAGCTGCACTCTCAAGCAACCCGACTCGAAGTAGAGGTCCCACAGACGCTCGCACCAGCCGCTACGGGCCTGGCACCCTCTACAGGTCATGGCCTCATTCAAGCTGGACTTGGGCTCGTCGCGAGGCGTCGGGGTAGTGGACCCTCCCAAACACCACATGCCACGACAGGCGGCAACCTGCGGGGTCGGTGCTGGACTCTTCCCTGTTCGCTCGCTGCTACTGGGGGAGTCCTTGTTAGTTTCTTTTCCTCCACTTAGTAATATGCTTAAATTCAGCGGGTAGTCTTGCCTGCTCTGAGGTCGTTGTACGAGGTGTCGCACGCCACACCGCCAGCCAGCAGTGCACGCTACCGAGACAGTACTGGTATGCGAATCGCCAGCCGACGGGCGCGCATCGCAAGTTTGAGACGCGGCCGGCCCCATACGCGGCCACGACACTCCCTGGTCTCCGATGCGGGACAAACGCTTTTTTTTTTTACTTTATTGTTATTTTAAAACCTGTACAACAGGCAGGCTGTCAGCAGCACACTACGCTGCTCTTCAGCCATAGAATATACAAGGAGCAAAAACAGTGAGAAGACACGTAAGTCACAGAACGGTGGGCAATAAAACAGGAGACACATAGAGGCAAACACGGAGCCGTTCACACTCGTCGATAATCCACACTGCTAGCTGATGAGACGACGCACAAACACCGAAGATGACGATGGCACTGGTGAACGATGGAGTGGACGGTGAACACTGAACACTAAACACGACGGCACACACACAAAACACTGATGGCAGTGATCTCCGGCGCGCGAATGTCCGAATGTCCACGTAACGTGTGCGAGTCCGGGGACCTGCCAAGAGGGGAAAGGGGTGAGGTGGGGGAGAGGGGAGAAAAAGGATGCCAATGGCTGAGGAGACGGGGGCAGGAGGAGAGGGACAGGGGAGCGGAGGCCCGGGGGAGGAGGGGGGAGAAAAGGAGGAGGGAGTGAAAAGGGAGAGGAGGGAGGGAGGGTGCCCAGAGGAGTAAGTACAGGAGGAGGGCGGGAGGATCAAAGTTGGTAGGAGGGGTAGATGGAGGGGAGGAGGGCATCATCAGGGAGGGGGAGCTGGCGGAAGCCACCTTGGGAGAGGGTAAGGAGGGTGGAAAGATGGAGACTGGGTGGGACGTGTGAATACAGGCACGGCAGCGGGCGGGGGTGGGAGAGGATCGGGGAGACGAGCAGGTGAGGAGGATCGAGTTTGCGGGAGGTGTACAGAATCCGTATCCTTTCAAGGAAAAGGAGGAGGTGGGGGAAGGGGATGAGATCGTAGGTGATCCACGTGGGGGAGGGGAGACGGATGCGATAGGCGAGGCGGAGAGCATGGCGTTCAAGGATTTGGAGGGATTTATAAAAGGTAGGGGGAGCGGAGATCCATGCTGGATGGGCATAACAAAGGATAGGGCGGATGAGGGATTTATAGGTGTGGAGGATGGTGGAGGGGTCCAGACCCCACGTACGGCTGGAAAGGAGCTTGAGGAGACGGAGGCGGGAACGTGCCTTGGCTTGGATTGTCTGGAGATGGGGAGTCCAGGAGAGGCGACGGTCGAGGGTGACGCCAAGGTACTTAAGGGTGGGAGTGAGGGCGATGGGACGGCCATAGACGGTGAGATAGAAATCAAGGAGGCGGAAGGAAGGGGTGGTTTTGCCTACAATAATCGCCTGGGTTTTGGAAGGATTGACCTTGAGCAACCACTGGTTGCACCAAGCGGTGAACCGGTCAAGATGGGATTGGAGAAGGCGTTGGGAGCGCTGTAGGGTGGGGGCAAGGGCAAGGAAGGCGGTGTCATCGGCAAACTGGAGAAGGTGGGCGGGAGGTGACGGCGGCGGCATGTCTGCCGTGTACAAAAGGTACAGAAGGGGGGAGAGGACGGAGCCTTGGGGCACACCGGCGGAGGGGAAAAAGGTGTAGGAATCGATGTTATGGATGGTGACGTAGGAAGGACGGCGGGAGAGAAAGGAGCCGATCAGACGGACTTAGTTAACGGGAAGGGCGAAGGTTTGGAGCTTGAAGAGGAGACCGGAATGCCAGACGCGGTCATACGCACGTTCGAGGTCCAGGGAGAGGAAGATTGCAGAGCGACGGGAATTAAGCTGTTCGGAAAGGAGATGAGTGAGGTGAAGAAGAAGGTCGTCGGAAGAGAAGGTCGGCCGAAAGCCACACTGGGTAACGGGAAGGAGGCGGTGCTGGTGGAGATGCTGGTGGATGCGGCGGGTGAGGCTAGATTCCAGGACCTTGCTGAAGACCGAGGTAAGGCTGATGGGACGGTAGGAGGAGACGGCGGACGGCGGTTTGCCGGGTTTAAGGAACATGAGGATACGGGAGGTTTTCCACAGGTCGGGGTAGTAACCGGTGTACAGGACTACATTGTAGAGCCCGGCCAGGGTGGAGAGGAAAGAGACAGGAGCTTTACGAAGGTGACGGTAGGTGACACGATCGTGACCAGGAGCGGTGTTGCGTTTGGTGCTGAGTGGGCAAACGCCGCGCGCTTCAGTATATGTAGCCGACCCTCAGCTAGACGTGGCACGAGAACGGAATCCATGGACCGCAATGTGCGTTCGAAACGTTGATGTTGATGTGTCCTGCAGTTCACATGTCGACGCGCAATTTGCTCCGTTCTTCATCGACCCACGAGCCGAGTGATCCACCTTCCTGGGTGGTCTTTTTTAGTTTCCACTTTCAAAAGAGTTGCATAGGCGGGACTGAGGCGTTTGATGGCACTTGTTCCAGTGTTTTTTCCAACGGCCTCACGGCCGATGGGCGTCGTACGGCTCCACACCGGAGCGGACAGGCACTCGGGCGAAAGTCATTCAAAACCGGCGCTAGGTGCCGCAGGCCAGCCGCTCCAGAGTTTCAGCGCTCGTACCACACAAATTTTCCGTTAGATTTGAAAAGCACGCGTGGTTCCGCACGCGGGGCACGGCTACTGCGAGCCATACAGGTAGCGTGTTGCACGACACGACACACACATCGAAAGACGTGCAGTCTAGTCGGTAATGATCCTTGCGCAGGGTCACCTACGGAAACCTTGTTACGACTTTTACTTCCTCTAAATGATTAAATTTGGTTATCTTTCCGGTAGCATCGGCAACGACAATGGCGATGCCGTGTACCTGTCCGAAGACCTCGCCAAATCATTCAATCGGTAGTAGCGACGGGCGGTGTGTACAAAGGGCAGGGACGTAATCAACGCGAGCTTATGACTCGTGCTTACTGGGAATTCCTCGTTCATAGGGAATAATTTCAAACCCCAAGCCCTAGCATGGAGGTGGTTCAGCTGGTTACTTCGACCTTTCGGCCTAGGAAGACACGCTGATTCCTTCACTGTAGCGCGCGTGTCACCTAGAACATCTAAGGGCATCACAGACCTGTTATTGCTCAATCTCGTGCGGCTAGAAGCCGCCTGTCTGTTTAACACGGAAAGTAATCGCTGACAGCACGAAGGATGTCACACGCCTAGTTAGCAGGGTAGAGTCCCATTCGTTATCGGAATTAACCAGACAAATCCCTCCACCAACTAAGAACGGCCATGCACCACCACCCACCAAATCAAGAAAAAGCAATCAATGTGTCAGTCTTTCCGGTGTCTGGGACTGGTGCAGTTTCCCGTGTTGAGTCAAATTAAGCAGCAGGTTCCACCTGGTGATGCCTTTCTGTCAATTCCTTTAAGTTTCAACTTTGCAACCATACTTCCCCTGGAACCCAAAAGCTTTGGTTTCCCGTAGGCTGCCCGCCAAGTCATCGGAGGAACTGTGGCGGATCGCTGGCTTGCATCGTTTATCGTTAGAACTAGGGCAGTATTTGATCGCCTTCGAACCTCTAACTTTCGTTCTTGATTAATGAAACATACTTGGCAAATGCTTTCGCTTCTGTTCGTCTTGCGACGATCCAAGAATTTTACCTCTAATGTCGCAATTCGAATGCTCACCATTGTCCCTATTAATCATTACCTCGGGTTCCGAAAACCAACAAAATGGAACCGAGGTCCTATTCCATTATTCCATGCACACAGTAGTCAGGCGGGCTTGCCTGTTTTAAGGACTCTAATTTGTTCAGAGTTATTGTGCCAGCCCACCGAGACACTCAGTAAAGAGCACCCTGGTAGGATTTCAATGGGGTCCACCTCGGGACACACGAGCACACACGAGGCGGTCACACGCCTTCGGCTGGCCACACCGGCAGGACGTCCCACGATACATGCCAGATAAACACCGATGGGCGGTGAACCAACAGCGTGGGACACAAATCCAACTACTAGCTTTTTAACCGCAACAACTTTAATATACGCTACTGGAGCGGGATTACCGCGGCTGCTGGCACCAGACTTGCCCTCCAATAGATACTCGTTAAAGGATTTAAAGTGTACTCATTCCGATTACAGGGCCTCGGATGAGTCCCGTATCGTTATTTTTCGTCACTACCTCCCCGTACCGGGAGTGGGTAATTTGCGCGCCTGCTGCCTTCCTTGGATGTGGTAGCCGTTTCTCAGGCTCCCGCTCCGGAATCGAACCCTGATTCCCCATTACCCATTACAACAATGGTAGGCGCAGAACCTACCATCGACAGTTGATAAGGCAGATATTTGAAAGATGCGTCGCCGGTACGAGGACAGTGCGATCAGCCTAAAGGTATTCAGTCACCAAGGCAAATGGACCGGACGAGCCAACCGATTGGTTTTGATCTAATAAAAGCATCCTTTCCTTCTCTGGTCGGGACTCTGTTTTTTTTTTTAATTTCCAAAAACTTATTAATTATACAATTTATCCCACTACCTTATGTGATCGCAGCTATTCTAAGTCATATTTAAGTAACTAGTTAGTATGTTAGCTATGGGATAAATGCAATGGACAAATTAGTTTCTTAATTAACTAGAAAGCAGGTAACCTAACTATAGACTAGTTACTAAGGCCTACAGCGTTACATATGTGTCAGTTGAAATATAAACCTACTATAGAGCCTTGCTCATTGAGCTAACGCTAAAGAGCGTGCCCCTGACACTGGGCAGACCAAGATGTTGATCGCTGCAGGTTTCTAGAAATAGTGTCTAAAAACTAAGTCCTACAACTGAACCTATTCTAGGGTCAAATCAGGTGCGTCGTCAAAATCTGAGAAGTTGCACCCCACTCCTTCTGAGTCCCGAGGCGCGGCGGATTCCAGACTGAGGAAGTCGGCCTTTCCGCGCCCAGGCGTTTTGGGAATAGGGTACCAGACTCTTTCGGGGTTTAGGTAAGTCTCTCATTAATGCTAGTTTAAATCTCTCAGGTAATCCTTTCAGATTTTCTCTGATACGACGTTAGCCAGTTTGTTAATGGTCTGAACTGTGTTGTGTTGTCTGTCATAGTGCGGTAGTTGGTCGTGTAACACTGAAGCCACATCATTGAAAAGGGGGCACTCATAGACTACATGGTCAGGAGTTCCCTCCGGACCACCACAGTCTCGCGCTGGTGTTGCCTTTTTTCTGAATCGACATAAGTGAGAAAGTGAATTAGTCCCTGGGTTGGTTCGAGATATGTCATTCCCATCCATTCCCTAACATCTGGTAGAAAATCAAAAGTTCTGCGCCCTGTTTCTTCGTCTTCCCACGATTGTTGCCATAGCTCGTCCCCTCTTAACCTAATCTCAACCTTTTTCCCAGTGCTGCTACCTAAAATTTCCTCTGTTTTCTCCATATTCCCCTTCTTTGCCCAATACCAAGCGGCCTGTTCTCGAATTTGGATGTTCAAGGGGCAGAGCCCCATTATGACTATCAGGGCTCCTCCCGGTGTAGTCCTGTATGCCCCCACTGATCTCATAATCATATTTCTCTGTACTCTTCTCACTGTCATGGAGGCATCACCCTCGTGAGCCTGTGCGCCCAGACTCCCGAGCCGTAACCCACTATAGAGGTGAGTATACTATTGTGGTAAAGTCTGATGAGCCACCTTTCATCAATGATGATTCCAAGGTAGTGAGTCTCTCGTCGGCGGAGAACTGGTAAGCCCTCAATCCTGACAGTTGGATTACGAACTAGCGGTCCCTTTAGAAGAAGGTATGTGGACTTGCCTGGTGAGATCTTCATCTTTGTGTTTCGGCACCTAAGTTGTAGTGTTTCTATTGCTCTTTCTATCTTGGGCTCTATATCTTCTCGGTTAAGGCCGCCGACCAGTAGGAGGAGGTCATCTGCATAGGCTATCACCTCTAGCACTTCATCACTTTGCTGTATTTTGTCTAGTAAGGGTTCCATGTGGATGTCCCAGAACAAGGGACCTAGTACGTAGCCCTGGGGACATCCTTTTGTGAGTTTTTCTTACTCTTGTGCTTTGCGATGATAGCCAAACCTCCCGATCCTCCCGTAAACAGGAGAAGAGCAAAGGCCACCACAGGTTGTCGAAGGCGCCACTTATGTCCACCATGATGCCGACAACGTACTTGAATGGGCTAGAGCCACAAACCTCGGCCGCCAGGGCAATTGCATCAGATGACGATCGCCCAGGCCTGAAGCCGAACTGCCTGCTGCTCATCCCGCACAGCACTTGGTGTGCAGCCATTCTGTCAGCCAGTAGTCTTTCCAGAACTTTCCCAAGCAGATCGAGCAGGCAGATTGGTCTGTAAGATTTTATTTCTGCTGGGTCTCCTTTCTTGATGATTACTACATTTGCCCTCTTCCAGATTCGAGGGAACTTTTTCTGCCTGAGACATTCGTTGTAGAGGTGAGTTAGAGGGGCGACTATCTGATGAGCCAGGAATTGCACCACCTCTGCCACAATGACATCCGGTCTGGGAGCTTTCCCTCTCTCAGGGATTTTATATGAGCAGCTACCTCCTCTTCAGAGAATGGGTAAACTGCCGTTTCATTTCCATATTCATTGTTATTATCATTATGCAGCTGCCGTTGTTCATCTGTCTCTGTATCTGCAGTGTCGTCAGGCAACAGGGACTGGAGAAGGACCTCAGCAGTTTCCTGCCAAGACTCCGTCATCCCGCCCCCATACCTGACGGTTGAGTGCTCCATAGGAGAGTGGATTTTCTCATTGACAAGCTTGTAGGGGACTCCCCATGGGTCTAAGGGTAATTGATTCAAAACAAAGTGTTCCCAGCTTTTTGATCTGACTTCGCGTAGTTGTTTTTGGAAGTTGTCTTTGGCTTCCCGGTATAGCTGCAACCATCTTTGACTTTCCAACCACACGACACTGTGCTGGCAGTGCCTCCTGAGCCCTCTGACAGACCGGCGCATCTCCTCCAGTTCAGCTGCCCATGGTGATGGAGAGGCCGCCATGGCCTTCCTCCTAGTAGGTACAGCAGCTTTCACTGCTCGAGTTATTACTTTCACCAGTTCCTCGGCTCTATTGTCTACGTCAATGTCCAGGTGTCCATCACCTTCTGGTAGTGCAGGAATGTCGCACTCCCTAGCAAGTCTTTCCCAATCGGCTCTTTTGTAGTTGTATTGCACCTCCCACCCCATGGCCCAGCGGCTCTCCTTGTCTCCTATAGTGAATGTGATGAGGTTGTGATCGCTAGTGGTGGCGTTCTCTTCTACTCTCCATTGTTGAATGAGATACACAGCATTAGGCGTAGCCAGGGTCACATCAATGTTTTTACCTTGGCCACCTCACGCCACGTAGGTTGGAGGGTTGCCCGGCTTGTTAGCCACCACCAGCTGCAAGGCCATGATGGCCTCTTCTGCCTTCTCTCCATTAGGGTCCCTGGTTCCGCTGTACCATACGGGGGATTTAGCGTTTATGTCAGCTGTTGCAATCGCTTTCCGCCCCCGCAACGCCGTGATAACTGTGGTAAAGTGTTCCAGATGTCTCTCAATATCGTCTCCATGCTGGAAGTAAATGTTAATGATGACGATTGCTCCTGATGAAGACTGCAGCTCCATGACGTTACAGTGGCTCGTTGTGAATTGTGATAACACTGTGGCCCTTAGAAGTTTATTAGTTATTATAATTGCCGATCTTGGGTCTTCCCCTTTACTTACGACTTGCCAGGTCGCAGCTGAGAAAGCTATTTTCCCATTTAGGGAGTACGGCTCTTGCAGGCAGAGCACATCTAGTCTCCTCTCCTCCACTTCCTTCCATAGCTCCTGCATCACTAGTCTGCTGTTATGGGCGTTAAGTTTGGTGGTGGTGATTATCGTCATGTAGTCATTTATGGAAAGTATGTGTGGATTCTGTCATTTGGCCATGTCTTGCTCCAGTCGTATGAGATGCGTCCATTTGCCAAAACTGCTTGGTCATAGTTATCGTCCAGGTCGAATTTTTCACCTCGTCTTTCGAAGACTTTCATAAGTAAGTCCCACAGGGCTCCGAAGTCGGTGGGGAGATTCACTGACTTTAGCTGAATTCTGTCCACAGCCGCCATTACTGAGAAGGTGACTCTCGTACCATATTCATGTCCCACCCGAACCACGTGTCTCAAGGCAGTGGTCAGGGTAGTTGGCTGCTCTAGTCTTGCTAGTTGCATAGTGAATTCGAGGTGGGGATGGACTCTGACTGGGTCGACTGGTGGCAATCTGACGACAGGATCTGTTGTGGTAGATGTTTCGCTGGAGCTAGTTATTATGTTTTCCTGAACAGGTTTCCTTGAAGTTCTGTTCTCCTCTGTTGTTGAGATTGCCACAGTCTCTGCTACAGGATGCCTTTGCCGTTGGTCTTTAGTCGGCCTCGTCTCCCGGCTTGGGGAGGAGGGAAACGTGGCTGTAAAAGGGGGCTCCGTTTGAGTCCCTCTGTCCATTGTGGAAAAGTCGGTTTGAGTGCTTGTGTTGGTGGTTTCAATAGTGGCGCTCGTGAGCGACCTCAAGAATAACATAAAAGCACTTGCCCTCATGGCATCCCTCCTCCTTTTGTTCAGGGATTTTCTCTTGGGCATCCTGTTGGCTTTAGCTTTATCAGCCATAATCTATCCTTGAAATTAGTCTTTGCTGTAAGAGTCTGCAAGTGGGGCAGTTGCATCCAGTGGCTCCGCAAGGTGTTTTGCTCCGTCTTTTACATGGGATGCAGACTGATGCAGCCCTACAGTCTTTCCTTACGTGACCATCCTCACCACATTTTGAGCAGGCCGACCCCCTGGTACAGTGCCTCAGAATGTGGTCGGGATCTCCGCAATTGTTGCAACGTGGTACCACAAGATAGTCTCTAGTATTTACGGCATGAAAGCCAATGTATAGTTTGCCCATTGCCGTTACTGTTTTCCACATTTGGGCGGAGACCTCGGCAACGTGATGAACCACATCACGGTCCCGAGGCCCCGTTTTGAATCTCAGTCTACAACTTTCTTTAAATTCCTCGTCTGCCATGTCCTCAAAATTCTGAGCCTTAATAGTGTTCTGTAGTTCCTCGTTAGTCATAATCGTTGGTACGTCATATAAGATGACCAGATTGTTTCTTTTCCTCGGTGGCTCGCATTTGACCACCAAGTTTAATTTGGCATTGTTCAACAGTTTTTCTTTGTCCTCTTCTGAGGCAACTTCAACGATTACCGAGTTTTTGCTCGGTTTTACTTTCTTTATTTTGATTTTGTCTTTGACAAGATTGATGGTGGTTGTGAGTAGCTTCTATATATTTTTTACGCTGGAATCTTGGCCAGGCAAAGTCCTTAAAAAGACCGTTGTGTGTGATCGTTTGTTAACTCGAGCAATGGTGTCTTTAGTTGTTTGCGGTTTCAGTGGCGCTTGTGCGACCACTCCCACCCAGGTCTTGACAGGTTGCTTTCTTAGTCTTTCATTTTCTTTCTCAAGTTCCTCTACACAGCCCTCAAGCTTGGCACTGGCGATGGCCCATGCCGCCAGCTTATTTTTAATTATTGTCAAAGCTGCCTGACTAACCTTACCGTTTTTAATGTTTTGCTCTAGGAGCAACGTGATCATTGTGTGTCTTTGCAACACGTTTTCATCAGTTGCCTGTCCCAGCTCGTCCTGAAGAGCGGGTTCAGGCATTGAAGAAGCTCGCGATGGCGCACTCGTATCACTCGTTTCTGGTGTCGTCATTTTGTTGGTTGGTTTGTGGGTATTAAAGGGACCAGATTGCTACGGTCATCGGTCCCTTGTTCCAAAGTTTAAAAACTACCACACAGAGTAAAAACGGATAATAGAGACAACAGAAAACACAGGACAAGAAAGACTCAGACAAAGAACAGACATAACAAATTAAAATCACACGAAGTGTGGCGGTGGTTGGCGACCATAGCAGAAAAAAGGAAAAGCCAACCACCGAGAACACATTAAAAACCGTAGGCCAAAGGCCAGAATCAACACAAAACAATAAAATAAAACATAAACACTCATATTAAATGATAAAAAACCCCTGCCCGAATAAAACATAAAACTAAGCCAGCCATAGCAGGGTCATCACTTAAAAGGGCAGGGAGCATATCAGGCAGCGCAAATGTCTGCCTGACCACAGCTAAAAGGGGACAAGCTAACAAAATGTGGGCCACTGTCAAAGCCGCCCCACAGCGACACAGAGGAGGGTCCTCCCGACGCAGTAAGTAACTGTGTGTCAGCCGGGAGTGGCCTATGGAGAGCCGACAAAGCACGACTGAGTCCCTGCAGTTGGCTCACATGGATGACCGCCACACAGTCGTTGTCTCCTTAATGGCACGGAGTTTATTGGGCGTGATCCAATCGCGCCATTCAGAGTCCCAAAGCGCAAAAACTTGTCGGCGGAGGACTGCTCGCAAATCAGTCACTGGGAGGCCAATGTCCATAGATGGTTTACTGATGGCCTCATTCGCCAGGCGGTCAACATATTCATTGCCCGGGATACCGACATGACCGGGGGTCCACACAAAGACCACAGAGCGGCCGCAACGGGCAAGAGTATGCAGGGACTCCTGGATAGCCATCACCAGATGAGAACGAGGGAAACACTGGTCGAGAGCTCGTAAACCGCTCAGGGAATCGCTACAGATCACGAAGGACTCACCTGAGCAGGAGCGGATATACTCTAGGGTACCAGCTCAGCAGTGTAAACGCTACAGCCAGCCCGCAATGAACGTTGTTCGGAATGGTCCCCTAGAGTAAGCGCATAACCGACACGACCAGCAACCATCGAGCTGTCAGAGTACGCAATGCCAGAGCCCTGATACATTGCAAGGAGATAAAGAAAGCGGCGCCGGAAGGCCTCCGGAGGGACTGAGTCCTTCGGGCCCTGTGCCAATTCAAGCTGAAGGCGAGGGCGAGGCACACACCATGGGGGTGTACGCAGAGGTGCCCTGAAAGGAGGCGAAAGAGGTAAAGCCCCAAGCCCGAAGAGAAGCTCTCAGACACGGACCGCGATCGTACTGCCAGCCCTTGGTCAACGTTATGGAAGATCGACATTCGACTCTGGGAATAGTAGCCGACAGTTAGTATGCCCGGGCAAGCTGAAAACATGGGCAGCATAAGCGACCAGCAAACGTTGGCGCTGTAACCGCAGTGGAGGGACACCTGCCTCCACTAGTATGCTGTCCACAGGGCTAGTACGGAAAGCACCAGTGGCAAGGCGTATCCCGCTGTGGAGGATTGGGTCCAGCACCCGTAACGCAGATGGGGATGCTGAGCCATAAGCCAGGCTCCCGTAATCCAGACAGGACTGGATTAAGGCCTGGTAGAGCCGTAACAAGGTAGATCGGTCGGTGCCCCAGCAGGTGTGGCTCGAACATCTCAGAGCATTTAGATGCCACCAACACGCCTGTTTAAGCTGCCGAATATGAGGCAGCCAAGTCAGCCGGGCATAGAAAACTACACCCAAAAACCTATGGGTCTCCACCACAGCAAGGAGTTTGCCGGTAAGATAAAGCCGCGGCTCAGGATGGACTGTTCGGCGCCGGCAGAAATGCATAACGCGGGTCTTGGCAGCCGAAAACTGAAAACCATGCGCTACAGCCCAAGACTGCTCCTTGCGGATAGCGCCCTGTAGCTGACGTTCAACAGCTGAAATGCCAGTCGAGCTGTAGTAAATTCAGAAGTCGTCAGCATACAGGGAAGTGGAGACAGAATTTCCCACCGCTGCAGCGTGCCCGTATATGGCGATTAAAAACAGGCAGACATTAAGGACAGATCCCTGTGATACCCCATTCTCCTGGACCCAGGAGGAACAATGAGAGGCCGCGACTTGTACGCGGAAGGTACGGTACGACAGAAAATTTCTGATAAATTTCGGCAGAGGGCCCCGAAGACCCCATCCATGAAGGGTAGAAAGTATGTGATGACGCCATGTCGTATCGTACGCCTTCCGCATGTCGAAAAAGACAGCGACCAGGTGCTGACGGCGAGCAAAGGCAGTACGGATGGCCGACTCCAGACTCACCAGATTGTCGGTGGTGGGGCGGCCTTTATAGAACCCAGCCTGAGACAGAGCCAGAAGACCCCGAGACTCCAGTACCCAATTCAAGCACAAGCTCACCATCCGTTCGAGAAGCTTGCAAAGAATGTTGGTGAGGCTAATCGGGCGGTAGCTGTCCACTTCCAAAGGGCTCTTGCCCGGTTTCAAAACGGGGATGACAATGCTTTCCTGCCATTGTGATTGAAACGTACCCTCGACCCAGAGACGGTTGTAAAGGTCGAGGAGGCGTCGCTTGCAGTCTACAGAAAGGTGTTTCAGCTTCTGACAGTGAATGCGATCCGGCCCAGGAGCGGTATCAGGGCAAGCGGCAAGGATGCTATGAAATTCCCACTCACTGAATGGAGCATTGTAGGATTCAGAATGGTGGGTTCCAAAAGAAAGGCTCCGACGTTCCATCCGCTCTTTAATGGAGCGGAAGGCAGTGGGTAATTGGAAGAAGCGGAACTAAGAGCAAAATTCTCTGCCAAGCTGTTGGCAATTTCGCTGGAGTCTGTACAAACTGCTCCATTCAGTGAGAGCGCTGGGACGCTGACAGGGGTCCGATAGCCATAGAGGCGTCGGATCTTGGCCCAGACCTGCGACGGAGAGACATGGAGGCCAATGGTGGACACATACCACTCCCAGCACTCCTGCTTGCTTTGGCGGATAAGGCGGCGGGCCCGCGCACGCAGCCGTTTGAAGGTGATTAGGTGTTCAATGTAAGGATGTCGCTTGTGACGCTGTAGCGCCCGCCGGCGATCTTTAATCGCCTCAGCGATCTCAGGCGACCACCAAGGCACAGTCCGCCGCCGAGGGGACCCAGAAGAAATGGGAATGGCAGATTCTGCAGCAGTAACGATGCTGGTGGTGACTGAGTGAAGCATGGCAACATCGTCGTCACTAGAGAGAGGCTCAATAGCGGCAATGGAGAAGAACAAGTCCCAGCCAGCCTGATTCATAGCCCATCTGCTGGGGCGCCCAGAAGAGTGGTACTGTGGCAGTTACAGAAAGATTGGAAAATGGTCACTACCACACAGGTCGTCATGCACACGCCATTGGACAGACGGTAAGAGGCGAGGGCTACAAATCGATAGGTCAGTGGCGGCGTATGTACCCTGCGCCACACTGAAGTGTGTGGAGGCACCATCATTTAAAATCGAGAGATCGAGCTGCGCCAATAAATGCTCAACGGTGGCGCCTCGACCTGTTGCCACTGACCCACCCTACAGAGGGTTATGGGCGTTAAAGTCGCCCAGTAACAAGAAAGGTGGCGGCAATTATGCTATCAGTGCAACCAGGACATGCTACGTGACATCACCATCCGGTGGAAGGTAAAGACTGCAGACAGTAACAGCCTGTGGCGTCCACACCCGAACAGTGACAGCCTCTAAAGCTGTATATAGAGGGACAGATTCGCTGTGAAGAGAGTGAAGGACATATATGCAGATGCCACCAGACACCCTTTCATAAGCTGCCCAGTTCTTATAATAACCCCGATAGCCATGGAGGGTGGGGTTTCGCATTGCTGGAAACCAAGTTTCCTAAAGAGCAATGCGGAAGAAAAGGTGAAGGCTGATAAGTTGGCGGAGCTCAGCTAGATGGTGGAAGAAACCGCTGCAGTTCCACTGTAGGATGGTATTGGCCATGGGTGAGAAAGGCGTGACGGGACTGGGAAGGTAGATTACGCCGCTGGGTCACCTGCTGCCTCCGATTGAGCACCTGTGCTAGTGCATTCCATGGCGTCGGAGAGACCGGCGAGATCGAGGTCCTCAGCGGACGCCAGCATCTCCACCTCATCCTCAGACGCAGAGTTGGAAGGTTGCGGTGGGACAAGTGCCACCGCAATGTCAGGATACTTGGGAGCCCTTTTCTTCAACTGCTTTGCACGCTGTGCCTTTGGAGGGTCTGGCAGGGAGGGCCCCACTGGGTCAGTTCAAATGGCTCTGAGCACTATGGGACTTAACATCTATGGTCATCAGTCCCGTAGAACTTAGAACTACTTAAACCTAACTAACCTAAGGACATCACACACATCGATGCCCGAGGCAGGATTCGAACCTGCGACCATAGCAGTCCCGTGGTTCCGGACTGAGCACCTAGATCCGTTAGACCACTGCGGCCGGCTAGAACTTAGAACTACTTAAACCAAACTAACCTAAGGACATCACACAACACCCAGTCATCACGAGGCAGAGAAAATACCCGACCCCACCGGGAACACTGGGTCAGTCTCAGGGACAGACGACGACCGTGAAGCCCTATGACCAGCGACCGGTTGTTGTTTCAAAAATTTGCGGGTGTCCGCTTTGGCACTGGGCAAAGCCTGGGATGGGAGGGCCCCAAGGGACCCCTTCCTGGCTAGAATAGCCGAAGAAGTCTCACGCTTCTCTGGCTGGGAAGGGGGAACGAATGTCCCTGATGGTTGGGGTGGTGTTGCTCCTGAAGTAGATGGAGCAGGAGTAACAGAGGGGGAAGTGCCCCCCACAACCAAGGGGGCCGGTTCATTCTGACATAGCTGAGAGGCAACAGTACCTGACGACACGGGAGAGGATCGTACCGGTGTTGCAGCAGTGGCATAGGTGGATGTCATGGGTACAGGATGTAGCAGCTCATATTTCCGCCTTGCCTCGGCGTAGGTCAGGCGGTCCAGAGTCTTATATTCCATTATCTTCCTTTCTTTATTGAAAATGCTACAGTCCGGTCAGATGGGGGAATGGTGTTCTCCGCAGTTAACACAGATAGGAAGCGGGGCACATGGAGTATCGGGATGGGAAAGACGGCCACAATCTCGACAGGTGATGCCAGAAGTACAGCGAGATGACATGTGCCCAAACTTCCAGCACTTAAAACACTGCATTGGAGGAGGGATATATAGCTTCACTTCACAATGGTAAACCATAACCTTAACCTTTTCGGGAAAGACATCATCCTCGAAGGCCAAGATGAGGGCACCGGTGGCTACCTGATTATCCCTTGGACCCCGATGGACGCGCCGGACGAAGTGAACACCTAGTCGTTCGAGGTTGGCGCGTAATTCATCGTCGGACTGCAGAAGAAGATCCCTGTGGAATATAATACCCTGGACCATGTGGAGACTCTTATGCAGCGTGATGCTAACTGAAACATCCCCCAACTTGTGACAATTGAGCAACATCTGGGACTGGGCAGAGGATGCCGTTTTGATGAGCACAGAACCAGATCGCATTTTGGACAAGCCCTCCACCTCCCCGAACTTGTCCTCTAAACGCCCCACAAAAAACTGGGGCTTGGTCGACATAAACGATTCCCCATCAACCTGCGTACACACGTGGTACTGGGGTGAATATTCTCCACTGCCTCCTTTAGCCAGACGTTCCTCCCATGGAGTGTCCAGAGAGGGAAACGATCTCTGATCAAATTTCTTCCCATTGAGGTTAGACCTCGATCGCTTAGAGACTGCTGGTGGAGGCCCACCAGCGAGAAATGATGTACCACACTTCATTGCAGGTCATCCGTGCTGATGCCACCCACTCCAACTTGGGGCTCTCCCCACGGGCGCCACCCAGCCGCAGCAAAGACCACCTGGCAGGATGGCCTTTGCCTGGAGTCCCGATGCCCCAGAGGGATAGGCATCTACTCCTTGGCATGCGTGGGGAGGTAGCAGCTCAGGTATCAGCAGTGCTATCCCTGTGTAGTCCGGGGGCTACCACCAAGAGGGTACATGACGACCCCATCACAACGGACTGGCGACCGTGCTGGATGTCGGGTGTCGAAATATCCATGTACATCATGAGGGCAAAGATGGAAGTGCACATTGGAGGGAATGTATACCACCCGGAACACACTGTAGTGGATGTGGCCAGAAGCTCGATATAAGTCCAAGTCAATGAGAAATCAGGTGTGCCAGATCTTAGGGCAAGATGGATTTAAGATGCACCACACAAGGTGTCCTTCCCCAAATGGTACGCACTAACGGAAAAATTTAGAAATGGAGTGGTCAAACCCCTTAGGGGACCATCACATTAACGACCGAAACAGTTGAGACTCCTTTTAGTCGCCTCTTACGACAGGCAAGAATACAGCGGGCCTATTCTTACCCCCGAACCCGCAGGGGGGTCGCCATTTTGTACGAGTGATTAAGAAAAGGGATGGGAGCCCGTCTCTTGCCCCAGACCAGCTCTTCTGGAATGGGGTAGGGGACTTCTGCAGCTCCTCCACCGACCTTGCCCCTAGGTCAAGGGCACTCCTGAGCTGCTGGGTTCAGCGCACCATTTCCAGCGCACTGGTCCCCCTCGGTGACTCTGTCATAGGCGATTTCACGCGACACACCCCGGCAAGTGCGCCCCGCACTCCAGAGAGGCGGATGCACGTCTCGCCCTTAGCGGCCTACTTGCCCAAGTTTCCACCTCTCGGCCAAGGACCCACTCCTACTCAGGTAGCGGGCCAGACCCCCAGACGTTCGGCGGTCTGGAGCCATCTAACCTGGCCTAGGCGATGTCACCACCACTTGGGTTTGGCAGAACACGCCCCCGTTACCCAGGGGCGCGGCGGAGCACCCTTGCTGACACGCGCCGCGATCCCACGCCGACAAACGAGATTGCCAGCATGCAGAGCACCTGCTGGTCTGTGCCCTGCGAACAGAAAGGGACTGGTGTTCAATCCCTCGACACAGCTCCCCCTGTGCCACGCACCCTTCGCTTTCGCATCGGGTTGCCCCAGTGCGAGCCTCCGTGCCTTATGGCGCGCCGGCAACGGCCAGGGCCGCGCCGAACGCGCCGTCAAGCGACCGACCTCACGCCAGACTCGGGACTCTGATTTTTTAAAAAATCTTTATTCAGATTCATTACATTATACACATTTAGCCCACTACCTAACTGCATTAGTGGGTCCTAGTAATGATACAGAGTAAATGCAGCTCTCTATTCTACACTACAGGTAATCTTAATTGTATTCTTACCGCTATGTGGCTCTTAATCTACTTAATCTACAAAGATACTAATGCTAACTGCAGCGTTACAGGTGTGCCAGTGCACCTATAAACCTAATAGATGTTCTCCTGGCTCACTGAGCTAATCCCAGTGGGCATGCCCATGGCACTGGGTTTCCCCCGTGACTTGGCTTCGCTGCAGTCTATCTGAAGGCCTTATCCTATCTTCTACGTCTAACCTAATAACATAAAGTCATAGCTGGTGCGTGTTCCAGTCCGGTATTTTTGTACCCCCCCTCCCTAGTCCAGAGCAAGGCGGATTGCAGCCGTGAAGCGGCTGGCCAAGTCCCTGCCCGGCGGTACAGGAAGAGTGCACGGACTCTGAGTCGGTGAATTTTTTGCTATTTAGTGATTGTCCCTTAAAATCTTCTTAAGGACATTTTTCGAGATTTCATCTGTTAGTTTATTCAAGATGTTGAAGGTGTTGTCGTGCCTTAGTAAGTGGTATGTGTCGTTGTTCAGTAGCTGTTGTCATCAAAGAGGTGACACTCATACACCACGTGTACTGGGGTGACTTGCACGGAACCACAGTCACACGCGGGTGTAGCCTGCTTCCCAAACCGACATAGATATGTTGGGTAGGGTCCACGTCCAGTAAGAAAGTGCAGCATTCCTCTCGTAGGCGTGAAAAATGTGAGTTTTGCTCGTTCCTCTATGTTCGGTAGTAGCTCATAGGTTCTCCGTCCCGTGTCCTCGTTGTTTCACTGTTCCTGCCATAGTTCGATCCCTCTCTTTTTAATAGCGTTTTTTTCCCTAGCATAAATCCCAAGTATCTCCCTAACTTTATACGTATTCTCTTTCTTCGCCCAGTACCAGGCGGTCTGCTCACGGATTTTTATGTCCAGTGGACGGATACCCATTAGCACTAGAAGCGCCCCTCCAGGTGTTGTCCTATATGCCCCTGCTGAACGCAGGAGCATGTTCCGCTGCACTCTTCTTACGGCCATGGCAGGCATGACCCTCACGAGTCTGTGTGCCCAGACCCCTGCTCCGTATCCTACTATTGAGGTCAAGATACTATTGTGATATAATTTGATAAAGTTGGGTGGAAGGTGAAAACGTTTGTGACCTATTCCAGTGAGGTTGTATAGTAAATCCAAGGATTTTTGAGATACTGTATCAATGTGTGGTGCAAAGTTCTACCTCTCATCGATGACTACACCAAGATATCGGGCCTCATGGCACCGAAGAACTGGCGAGCCATTGATATACAGAAATACAGAGGGGTTTCTGACCAGTTGGCTTTTAAGATACGTCGATTTACTGGGCGCGATCGTCATTTTTGTTTTGTGACATCATGATGTAAGTATGATTATGGCTCTCTCCACTTTAGGCTCTAAATCCTCGCGGCTACGGCCGCCGACCAGCAGGAGGAGGTCGTCTGTGTGTGCTATGACCTCTAGCACATCGTCACTGCTCTTCAGGTCTTCCAGTAATGGCTCCATATTGATATCCCAAAAGATGGGTCCTAGGACAGAGCCTTGCGGACATCCTTCAGTCACAGTCTTCCTGTCTTTGCCGCTAGGGGCCGATAGCCAGACCTCCCTGCCTGCACAATAGCTCATCAGACAGCAGTATAGTAACCCTGGGCAAGAGGGCCTCGGCAGTTTCCTGCCATGTGCCGGTCATCCGGTCCCCATCCCTGATGATGGTTATCACCATGGGTGATCTTATTTTTTTCCGTACCAGTTTGTACAGGACTTCCCAAGGGTCTGTAGCCAATTGGCTTTTCACGCAGTTTTCCCAACTTCTGATCCTTACTGCCCTAAGCTCCTGCTGAAATTGCTCTTTACTTTCTCTGTAGATCTGCAACCATCTTTGTTTTTCTCCCCTGAACACACTCCCCTGGTAGTACCTCCTTGCCCTCCTTACAGCCTGGCGCATCTGTCCAAATTTGACCGACCATGGTGTGGGGGTGGCCGCAACGGCTCTCCTCCTGGTTGGTACAGCTGCTCGTACCGCCCTGGTGATCGCTTGTACCAGTTCTTCGGCGTACTCTTCCACGTTTTCGTCACCCTCCAGCAATTTCGGAATGTCGCACTCTTCCACGAGGCGGTCCCAGTTGGTCTTGTTGTAGTTGAGCTGCAGTTCCCACCACATGTGCCAGTGGCACTCCATTTCCCCTATAGTGAAAGTGATTAAGTTATGATCACTGGTGGTTGTTCTGTCCCACACTCTCCAGTTGCCGACTTTTGTAGTGAGATTTGGTGTTACCAGTGTAACATCAATGTTTGTGCCTTTTCCCACACCGCTGGAATAGGTGGGGGGTTTCCCTTGTTGGTTGGCAACCACCAGTTGCAATACCATGATTGTCTCCTCAGCCTATTGTCCACGTTCCTCTTGTGTGCCACTGAATCATAGGGAGTACTTTGCATTTATATCTGCAGTCACGAGCATCTTGCGTCCCTGCAATGCCATGGCAACTTGAGTGAGTTTCTTCAGAAATTCATCTATTTCTCTTCCATATTGGAAGTATATGTTGGTGATGTATAGCACTCCTGTGGGAGTTTGCAGCTCCACGACATTGCAGTGTTCGCTGGAAAACTGCGAAAGGACTGTGGCTGTGAGTGTTCTATTGGTAATTACGACTGCAGCTTTTGGCTCTGCTTTGCAGTGTATCACTTGTCACTTGGCAGCCATAAATGGGATCTGCCCTGCTTGGGAGTACGGTTCCTGCAAACAGAGTACATCTAGACTCTTCTCCTCCACCACCTTCCGGTGTTACTGCATGACTAGTTTGCTACTGTGAGTGTTGATCTGACCCACGCTTAATTGGCTCACGTGGGAAGTAGGTGTGAATGTGTGATTCTGGCCAGTTTTTGGACCAGTCGTGGGCTACTCTGTCATTTGTTATTACGGATTGATTATATAATTCGTCAATGTCTAATTTTTCATTGCGTCTTTCGAAAACCTTTTTGACTAGGTCTCGCGGGGCCCCAAAGTCGGTGGGTAGATTCATTGTCTTTAGCTGGATTCTGTCCACAGCCTCCATTACTGGAAAGGTGACGTCTCTCCCGTATTCGTGGCCGACACGTACCACATGTCTTAATGTTGTGGTGAGGATTGCCGGCTCCTCTAATCGTGATAACTGCAATGCATGCTCCAGGTTGGGGTATATTCGTAAGGGATCAATTCCCATTCCTCTCTGAGACGGTGAATCTGAGGATGGACTTGTGCTGCTTACTTCATTACTTTGGACCTGTTTGGTTGTGACTGATTCTGTGCAGTGAGATTTCTGTGAATTCAAACGTACAGACTGCCTTTGTGGTCGAGATTGATCTTTGATCGACCTGGGTCCCCAGCTAGGAGGAGAGGGAGCGTCTTGTTTACAAGGGTCGGTTTGTATGCTTACATCTTTCATTGTCATTGTCAGAGATCGTGAATGAGTGATCATTTGAACAAATTCTCTGAATTTATTCGCCCTATGAGCGTCCCTCAGCCTCTTGTTTGGGGATTTCCTTTTTGGCTTCCTGAGTTCAGGGGTGGCCTCAGCCATAATTAATTCGGGAGATTAACGTTTGCTCCAGCATCCTGTACGTTGGGCAGTTCCTGCCAGTGGTGTTACAGGGTTTTCTTCCCCTTTTAGTGCATGGGATGCAGATTGCATTCTTGTTGCAGTTTTTTCTTGTGTGGTCTTCTGCCCCATACCTGGAGCAGGCCGGCTACCTGTCACAGTGTTTATGGACATGGTCCAGATCGCCAACGTTGTGGCATCAGGGGACTACTCAGTAGTCTCTGACATTGTTCATGTGAAACCTGATGTATATTTTCCCCATAGCGGTAAGTTTACGCCACATCTTGCCGGGAACCTCGGCGACGTGATGGACAACATCCCGTTCCCGAGGACGTGTTTTGAAACGCAATTTAAATTCATTTTTAAAGGTTTCCCATTCAATATCTTCAAAGTTCTGGTTATACATTGTTTCGTAGATGCCACTTTCTGTTTGTGCCACAGGTTGGTTGGTTGGTTGGATGGGATGAGGATTCAAGGGACCAGACTGCAACGGTAGTGCCACAGGTACATCATATAATATCATCAGCGGATTTCTCTTCTTAGGTGGTTCACATCTGTTGGCCTTGTTTAGTTTGGTGTTGTTCAGTATTTTATCTCTGTCTCCCTCGGTAGCAAGATCTACGACTACTACGTTCTTTGTGGCTTTCACCTTGTTTATTTTCATTATATCTCTTGCCGGGTCAATGGTGGTAGTAAAGATCTCTTGCATCTTTTTAATGGTCTGACCAGGCAGGGGTCTTAGAAAGACTGCCGTGTCTGGTTTCTTTGAGATCTTGGCTATTGTTTCTTTCGTTGTTTGGGCATTAGTGGCGGCTTGCGCTACCACACCAGCCCATGTCTTGGCTGGTTGTTGTCTTAATCTGGCGCTTTCTTTCTCCAGCTCCTCGAGACGCCCCTCTAACTTAGCATTAGCAATAGCCCAGGCAGCGAGCTCATTCTTTATTGCCAGGACCGCAGCCTGGCTTATTTTTCTGTTCTTTACACTAGAGTCCAGAATTTGACTAATTCTACAGTGTCTGTCATACACGTTTTCATCATCGTGTCCCATTTCCTCCTGCAATGTAGGGACGGTAGACACACTCGCCTCCGATATCACACTCGAATCACTCGTCTCTTGGTCAGCCCAATTGATTGACGAGTGAAAAAGGTTGGGAGCCCATCTCTTGCCCCAGACCGTCTCCTCTGGCATGGGTGGGGGGGATTGTTGCTGCTCGCCCACCGTCCTCGTCCCAAGGCCAAGGGCACTCTTCAAACTGCAGGCTTCAGCACGTAATTGAAAGCGCACTGGTCCCCATCAGTGGCTCCGTCTTCGTTGATTTCAACCGACGCTCCTCGGCAAGTGCACCCCGCACTCTGGAGAGGCAGATGCACCTCTCGCCCTTCGCCACTTACTAGCTCGAGCTTCCACATCTCGGCCAAGGACCCACTCCTACTCAGGTGGTGGGTCGGTCACCCAGTCGTTCAGCGGTCTGGACCCATCTAATCCGGCCCAGGCGATGTCACCACCTCCTGGGTTTCGCAGAACATGCCCTGGTTACCCAGGCACCCTTGCCGAGTCGCACCGCGATCCCACGCCGACGCCGACAAACGAGGTCTCCGGCATGCAGAGCACCTGATGGTCCATGCCCTGCGAACAGAGAGGGACTGGTGTTCGGTCCCTTAACACAGCTCCCCCTGTGCCATGCACCCTTTGCTTTCGCGTCGGGTTGGGTCGCAGCTCTCCCTTTTGTCGCAAGGCAGAATGCCGAGCTTAACATCTGGCACCACGGGAAGGCGGAAAGAGCCACTTGGGAAGGAGAGGCTATAAGAGACGCATCACTTCCCTGAGTGAGGACTGCCGCAGTACGCCCTACTGGAAGAGATACGCCCCAGTCCGAGCCTCTGTGCCTTACGGTTCGCCGGCAACGGGCGGGCCCTTGCCGAAACGCGCCGCCAAGCGACTGACCTCACGCCAGATTCGGGACTTTATTGATAACATCTATAATATTTATACAAAATGAACCCACCACCTTAGTGATTAGTCGGTCGTAGTATTATTACAGTATTATATATTTTAGCAGCTATTATTATTGTTATTACAATGATACAATGTTTGTTATTATGAGCTACAAACAGGGTATAGTACAGCGTAATAGGCAGACTACAGTTATTGACTTATACTACTAGCTAATTGTTAGTTTTCCTACCTACTTGTTAACTCCTAACTGTCTGCAGCGTTACAGGTGTGTCAGCCTAGATATAAACCTACTATTTAAAGGCCCTGCTCATCGAGCGAATCCCAATGAGCGTGCTTCTGACACTGAGCAGGCCAAAATTGCTTGTCGCTGCAGGTTCCTAACTATATCTAATGCTACAACTACTGAACTAACCTATGTCAATTCTGGTGCTATTTTGGTCTAGATTAGTGTACGCTGGTTCCCCTAGTCCTGCACATGGCGGATTGCAACTAAAAGTCGACCTGTCCACGCACAGACGGTACGGGATCAGGGTAATTGGACGCGTTCAGTATTTGTCTTTAGTCATGAAAGTCCCTCAAGTATGCTGTCAGTACTTTCTGTGATACCTCGTTTGCCAAACTATTTAGGGTTTCAAAAGTCTCTTCATGTCTTAATAGGTCATATGTATTGTTATGAGGGAGTTGTTGGCTTAATGTCATTGCTACATCACCGAAAAGGGGGTACTCGTAAACCACATGGTCAGGAGTGCCCTCCGAACCGCCACAGTCACACTCAGTTGTAGCCTTTTTCCCAAATCGACACAAGTATGTCAGGTAGGGCCCATGACCAGTGAGAAAGTGTATTAGACCCCGTGTTGGCTCGAAATACTTCATCCCTAATTTTTCTTTAACATTTGGCAGGAACCCAAAGGTTCTTCTGCCAGATTCCTCCGTTTCCCAAGATTCCTGCCATAAGTCTTCACCCCTCCTGCGTATTTCTCCCTTGTCCCTCACCAGAGCTCCCACGATATTTTCTATTTTCATGTTGTTCCCCTTCATAACCCGATACCATGCTGCTTGTTCACATATTTTTATATCTAAAGGACAGAGCCCCATTATTATTAGTAGGGCACTTCGTGGGGATGTTCCGTACGCCCCTATAGATCTTAACAGCATGTTTCTCTGTACTCTTCTCACTGCCATGGCAGGCACCACCCTTGTGAGCCTGTGTTCCCAGGCTCCCAATACGTAACCCACTATTGATATATATTGTGATATAGCTTGATTAGGTGTGGTGGAAGGTGGAATCGTTTGTACCCTATGGAAATAAGGTTGTTGAGTTCTTGTAGTGCTTTTTGGGTTACAGACTCAATGTGCCTTCCGAAGTTCCACCTTTCATCGATGATGACGCCCAAAAAGCGAGTCTCTTGTTGTCTTATAACTGGTGAGCCTCCGATTCTAACTGTGGGGTTCCTTACTAACTGTCCCTTCAGCAATAAGTACGTTGATTTTGTTGGTGAGATCGACATCTTAGTATTTGTACACCACAGTTTCAATTTGGTCATAGCCCTGTCTATATTTGGCTCGATGTCTTCGCGGCTCCGGCCGCCGACCAGCAGAAGGAGGTCATCTGCGTAGGCTATCACCTCTGGCACTTCTTCACTCTGCTGCAAACTGTCTAAAAGTGGTTCCATATGGATGCTCCAGAACAGGGGACCTAAGACAGAACCCTGGGGACATCCCTTAGTTATAGTTTTTCCAACTCTGTGGCTAGGGGATGATAGCCAGACCTCCCACCCTTCACAATACCTCCTCAGGCAACCATATAGCGATCCTGCACACTCCTTCTCCTGCAAGCAGGAGAACAGCGAAGGCCACCACAGGTTGGCAAAGGCGCCACTGATGTCAACCATGATGCCAACAATGTACTTGTACGGGGTAGATCCGCAGACCTCGGCCGACAGAGCAATCGCGTCGGTTGCCGATCGCCCCAGCCTGAAGCTGAACTGCCTGCTGCTCATCCCGCACAGCACTTGGTGTGCAGTCAGTCTGTCAGCTAGCAATTTCTCAAATAATTTCCCAAGAATGTCTAGTAGACAAATCGGTCTATAGGACTTGACATCCGCTGGGTCCTTGTTGGGTCCCTTTTTGATGATCACTACATTTGCCTCTTTCCAAATTTTTGGGAATTTTTCCTGTTTTACGCACTCGTTGTATAGCTGGGTTAGTGGCGCTACCAGTTGCGGTGCCAGGAACTGCACCACCTCCGCCACAATGCCGTGTGGGCTGGGGGCTTTCCCCGTTTTTAATGCTTTGATGTGGCCAGCCACCTCCTCTTCCGAGAAGGGGTAGACTGCCGTATCGTTTACTATTCTGTCCAGATCTTCATTACGTAACTGAGACTGGCTTTCGGTGTCACTAGCCATATCGTCATCAGGCAGCAGGGACCGGAGAAGGACCTCGGCAGTCTCCTGCCAGGAATCCGTCATCCCATCCCCATGCCTGACCATTGATAGCATCATTGGGGATCGGATCTTTTCCGTAATTAGTTTGTAGGGTGCTCCCCATGGGTCGAAAGGCCAACTGGTCCAGTACAGATCTTGCCCAACTTCGTACTCTAACTTCTTTTAGTTCTTTTTGGAATTTCTCTTTTGCCTCCCGGTATTGCAGTAACCATCTTTGCTTTTCCCACCAGACGACATGTGCCTCCTCAGCCTTCTAACAGACTGACGCATTTCCTCCAGTCCAGCTGTCCATGGTGACGGGGAGGCCGCCATAGCCCCCCTCCTGGTTGGAAACTGCTGCCTTCACCGCTCTGGTAACTGCGCCCCCCCAGTTCTTCAGCCCGCTTGTCTATGTTCAGGTCCTGTTGTGGGTCACCTTCTGGCAATGGAGGAATGTCGCACTCTCTCGCTAGTCTCTTCCAGTCAGTTCTCTTCAAATTCATAGCAGTTCCCACCCCATGGCCCAGTGGCACCCTCTATTTCCTAGGCTAAAAGTAATAAGATTGTGGTCACTTGTGGCGTTCTCTTTAACTTCCCAGTTCTGGGTGATGTTGGCAGTATTTGGTGTAACTAGCGTTACGTCTATGTTGGTGCCAAGGCCCCCTCCCGCCGCATAGGTGGGAGGGTTGGCAGGTCTATTTGCCACTACAAGTTGTAAGGTCATGGTCATATCCTCCACTTTTTCGCCATTTTCATCTCTTGTGCCACTGTACCATAGGGGGGATTTTGCGTTTATGTCAGCTCTTATGACTAGTTTGCGTCCCCGCAGCGCCATGGCTACTCTTGTTAGGTGATCCAAATGTTGTTCTATGTTGTCTCCATATTGGAAGTACATATTTATGAAGGTTATAACTCCCATGGGAGCCTGTGTCTCCACGACGTTGCAGTGACTGGTGGAAAATTGTGTGAATGTTGTTGCTCGTAGAGACTGGTTCGTAATGACAATTGCCGCTTTGGGGGCATCCCCACTACTAGCTATTTGCCACGTAGCGGCTGCAAATGAGAGTTTCCCAGCTCGAGAGTATGGCTCCTGCAGGCAGAGTACGTCAAGCCTCCTCTCCTCCACCTCCCTTCAGAGCTCCTGCATCACAAGTCTGCTGTTATGCGTGTTTAGTCATCCGACAGTTAGTTTAGTCATTATGGGAAGTAAGTATGCGATCTATCGTCAGGCCAGGTGTTACTCCAATCGAAGGCTATTCGACCGTGAGCTAGGACTGACTGAGTGTAGATGTCATCTAAGTCAAATTTCTCCCCATGTCTTTCCAGCACTCGCAGGGCTCCGAAGTCAGTGGGAAGGGCCACTGACTTTAGCTGTATTCTATCCACAGCCTCCATTACCGAGAAGGTGACCTTTCTTCCATTCTCATGTCCTACCCAGACCACATGTCGTAAGGCAGTGGTCAGGACAGTCGGTTGCTCCAATCTTGCCAATTGCATCGTATATTCAATGTTAGGATACACCCTAACCGGGTCTACAGGCGGTAGCCTGACTACTGGGGTATCTGCCACAGTTGGATGTGCACTGGTGCTAGTAACTATGCTTTCTTGGAGTGGCTGTCGTTCAGTTTGTTTAGGTTCTTGGGTAGGGGCCAGGGAGGCCGCCACCACCACAGGATCCCTCTGCCGCGGTTGATCTTTATTTGGCCTGATTCCCCGGTTTTGGGAGGGGGGAGTTGTGATCTTTTCCGGGAAATCAGTTTGTATGCATCTGGCCACCATGGGGGGATCTGTTTGAATCTCTTTCTCTACTGTTGTAACTTTTACAGTGCCCGAAAGCGATCTTAAAAATTCTTTAAATCTGTTGGCCATCACAGCATCCCTCCTCCTTTTACTCGGGGACTTGCGTTTAAGCATCCTGTTGACTGAGCCCTGCTCAGCCATAATCAATTGTAGAGATGAGGCGTTGTTCTAGCATCCGGTAAGTGGGGCAGTTCCGTCCCGTGGCACCACAGGATTTCTTCCCGCGACTTTTGCACGGAATGCAGAGCCCTGTTCCTTTGCATTCTTTGCGGTTATGTCCACTCTCGCCGCACCTGGAGCAAGCCAACCCCCTGGTGCAGTGCCTCAGAATGTGGTCCAGGTCGCCACAGTTGTGGCAACGAGGTACCACGATGTAATCTCTGGTGTTAATGGCATGGAAGCCTACATATAGTCTGCCCATTGATCTGATTCTTTTCCACAATTGCGCAGAGACCTCAGCCACGTGGTGTACCACATCACGATCTTGAGCTCCTGTTTTGAATTTTAACTTGAATGAGTTTTTAAATTCTTGTTCGTCCAAGTCATCGAAGTTTTGTGTTCTAATTGTCTCGTGTAGCTCCTCATTCGTCATTACTGTTGGTACGTCATATAGTATTATTAGTGGGTTTCGTTTTCTGGGTGGTTCACATTTCACAACTGAGTTTAGTTTTTGGTTATTCAGCAGTTTCTCTTTGTCCTCCTCACTAGCAACTTCCACAATAACAGAATTTCTACTGGGTTTAACTCTCTTAATCTTAATTTTGTCTTTAACTGGGTCGATTGTTGTTGTCAGTAACTCCTGAATTCTTTTGACACTAGTATCTTGGCTAGGCAGGGTCCTCAGAAAGACTGTCGTGCCTGACCGTTTAACAACTCTTTCAATAGTGTCTTTTGTTGTGATTTGTTTTGCAGCCACAGCCGCCCAAGTCCTGGTAGGTTGCTTCCTTAGCCTATGGTTCTCTTTTTCCAACTCTATAACGCGGCCTTCAAGTCTTGCATGAGCTATGGCCCAAGCCGAAAGCTTATTCTTGATTGTATTTAGAGCCGCTTGACTGATTTTCACATTTTTAACATTTTGCTCTAAGAGAATGGTAATCCTAGCGTGTCTCTGTACGACACTTTCATCCTCTGCCTGTCCCATCCCATCGTAGATGCCTGTAAAGGTGCACTCGAATCACACGTTTCGTTTTCAGCCACCATAGGTAACGAGTGATAAAAGGTGTGGCAGCCTCTCTCTTGCCCCAAACCAGCTCCTCTGGCAAGGGGGGGGGGGGGGGGGGTTCTGCAGCTCGCCCATCGACCTCGCCCCTAGGTCAAGGGCATTCCCGAGCTGCCGGGCTCAACGCGCCGTTGCCAGCACACTGGTCCCCCTCAGTGGCCCCGTCATCGACGATTTCACGCGACGCTCCTCGGCAAGTGCACCCCGCACTCTGGAGAGTGCCGCCTTCGCCGCCTACTTGACGGAGTTTCCACCTTTCGGTCAAGGACCCACTCCTACTCAGGTGGCGGGTCGGTCCCCCAGTCGTTCGGCGGTCTGGACCCATCTAACCTGGCCCAGGCGATGTCACCACCTCCTGTTTTTTTTAAAAAAAAAAGAAAAAAGTCTTTATTCTTCAATATATATATGATACATAACAACCCACCACCTTATGCAATTAGTGGGTCCTAGTTGATACAATTCAAGTGTTACTACTACAGCTTACTCTATGTTAGTCATCTTTTGCTCTCACTATGGGCACTACTGTTATGTCTTTCTATGTTATTTTATTCTACTTATGCTAATCTACTTCTACCTGCAGCGTTACAGACGTGCCAGCGTTGTATAAACCTGTGTTGTTGGCCCTGTTCACTGAGCTAATCCCGGTGAACGTGCCCCTGGCACCGGGCTGGCCGGAGTTGTTGATCGCTGTAGTGCTATACTAATGTTGTTATCCTAGCTTATCCTACATCTAACCAACTTAACCTAGAGTCAAAATCGGTGAGTGTCTAGATCGGCAATTGGGCGCACCCTCCCCCTAATCCCAGACGTGACGGATTCCAGCCATGAGGTGTCTGGCCAAGCCCACGCCTCGGCGGAAACAGGACAGGTGCGCGGAGTCAGATTGGGTGTGATGACATCTTAGTCATTGTTCCTAAGATATTCCGTTATCACTTTGAGTGAGACCTCATTTGCTAATTTGTTCAGGATTGAGAAATGGTCCTCATGCCTGAGCAGGTGATACATGTCGTGGTTGAGTAGCTGCTGGCGTAATTGTGCCGCTACGTCGTCGAAGAGGTGGCACTCATACACCTCGTGTTCTGGGGTGGCTGGTGTGGCCCCACAGTCACACGCTGGTGTAGCCCGTTTCCATGACCTGTGAGGAACTGCAGCAGTCCTCGTGGCGGTGTAAAGTGTTTTAATTGCAGTCTTTCCCTGATATTGGGCAGCAGTTCGTATGTTCTGCAACCGCTTTCTTCATTGTCCCATTGTTCTTGCCAGAGTTCTTCCCCTTGCGTTTGATTTCCATTTTGTTTCCCACATGGATCCCAATTAGATCAACTATTTTATCCCTGTTTCCCTTTTTAACCCAATACCATCCTGCTTGCTCTCTGATTTTTATGTCAAGCGGACAAGGCCCCATTAGTACTGTTAGCGCTCCTCCCGGTGTTGTTTTGTATGCCTCTACTGATCTGAGAAGCATGTTCCGCTGCACTCTTCTCACAGCCATGGCAGGCATAACCCTCGTGAGTCTGTTGTGGTATAGTTTGATTAATTCTGGTGTCAGGTGGAATCGTTTGTGACCAATCGCTATTAGATTGTTTAGTGTTTCTAACGATCTCTGTGTGACGGTGTCAATATGTGATGCATAAGTCCACCTCTCATCGACGACTACGCCCAGGTATCGCGCCTCATGGCGTCGAAGAACTGGTGAGCCATCTATTCTTACAGTCGGATTCCGAACTAATTGTCCTTTTAGGAGTAAGTACGTAGACTTAGTTGGTGAAATCATCATTTTGGCAAAACACGCCCCGGTTACCCAGGGGCGTGGCGAAGCACCCTTGCCGACTCGCGCCGCGATCCCACGCCGCCAGACAAGGTCGCCGGCATGCAGAGCACCTGTTGGTCTGCGCCCTGCGAACAGAAACGGACTGATGTCTGGTCCCTCGACACAGTTCCCCCTGCGCCACGCACCCTTCGCTTTCGCATCGGGTTGGGTCACAGCTCTCCCTTTTGTCGCAGGGTAAAATGCCGAGCTTAACGTCTGGCATCACGGGAAGGCGGAACGAGCTACTTGGGAAGGAGAGGCTATGAGAGACGCATCACTTCCCCTTGTGAGGACTGCCTTGGCACGCCCGACTAGAAGCGATACGCCCTAGGGCGGGACTCCGTGCCTTACGGCGCGCCGGCAACGGGTGGGCCCGCGCCGAACGCGCTGTCAAGCGACCGACCTCCCGCCAGACCTGTTTCTTTTTTTTAAAATTCTTTATTACTAATAACCATTATAATTATACAAGTTAACCCACTTCCTTAATTCATTAGTGGGTCCTAACAGTTATACATTTATATTAAATTTTGTAGCTAGTTTCAGTTTTAATAAGTGAGCTACAGTTATTAAAAAACAATGGACATCTAATATCTACATCTACTACACTCCTGGAAATTGAAATAAGAACACCGTGAATTCATTGTCCCAGGAAGGGGAAACTTTATTGACACATTCCTGGGGTCAGATACATCACATGATCACACTGACAGAACCACAGGCACATAGACACAGGCAACAGAGCATGCACAATGTCGGCACTAGTACAGTGTATATCCACCTTTCGCAGCAATGCAGGCTGCTATTCTCCCATGGAGACGATCGTAGAGATGCTGGATGTAGTCCTGTGGAACGGCTAGCCATGCCATTTCCACCTGGCGCTTCAGTTGGACCAGCGTTCGTGCTGGACGTGCAGACCGCGTGAGACGACGCTTCATCCAGTCCCAAACATGCTCAATGGGGGACAGATCCGGAGATCTTGCTGGCCAGGTTAGTTGACTTATACCTTCTAGAGCACGTTGGGTGGCACGGGATACATGCGGACGTGCATTGTCCTGTTGGAACAGCAAGTTCCCTTGCCGGTCTAGTAATGGTAGAACGATGGGTTCGATGACGGTTTGGATGTACCGTGCACTATTCAGTGTCCCATCGACGATCACCAGTGGTGTACGGCCACTGTAGGAGATCGCTCCCCACACCATGATGCTGGGTGTTGGCCCTGTGTGCCTCGGTCGTATGCAGTCCTGATTGTGGCGCTCACCTGCACGGCGCCAAACACGCATACGACCATCATTGGCACCAAGGCAGAAGCGACTCTCATCGCTGAAGACGACACGTCTCCATTCGTCCCTCCATTCACGCCTGTCGCGACACCACTGGAGGCGGGCTGCACGATGTTGGGGCGTGAGCGGAAGACAGCCTAACGGTGTGCGGGACCGTAGCCCAGCTTCATGGAGACGGTTGCGAATGGTCCTCGCCGATACCCCAGGAGCAACAGTGTCCCTAATTTGCTGGGAAGTGGCGGTGCGGTCCCCTACGCCACTGCGTAGGATCCTACAGTCTTGGCGTGCATCCGTGCGTCGCTGCGGTCCGGTCCCAGGTCGACGGGCACGTGCACCTTCCGCCGACCACTGGCGACAACATCGATGTACTGTGGAGACCTCACGCCCCACGTGTTGAGCAATTCGGCGGTACGTCCACCCGGCCTCCCGCATGCCCACTATACGCCCTCGCTCAAAGTCCGTCAACTGCACATACGGTTCACGTCCACGCTGTCGCGGCATGCTACCAGTGTTAAAGACTGCGATGGAGCTCCGTATGCCACGGCAAACTGGCTGACACTGACGGCGGCGGTGCACAAATGCTGCGCAGCTAGCGCCATTCGACGGCCAACACCGCGGTTCCTGGTGTGTCCGCTGTGCCGTGCGTGTGATCATTGCTTGTACAGCCCTCTCGCAGTGTCCGGAGCAAGTATGGTGGGTCTGACACACCGGTGTCAATGTGTTCTTATTTCCATTTCCAGGAGTGTATTTATACCTAATTCCTATAACTAATTTTATTTATATATATTCTGCAGCGTCACATGTGTGCCAGTGAAAGATATAAACCTACTTTAACATGCCTTGCTCTTCGAGCTAATCCCGAAGAGCATGCCCCTGGCACTGGGCAGGCCTCGATGTTAAATTCGCTGCAGTTCCTATCTTAATTTCCTATAACTAAGTCCTACAAACTAACTTATTCTACGTCATATCTGGTGTGTGTCACAATCGGTGGTTGATCCCTACTCCCCCTAATCCTGCACGTGGCGGATTCCAACTTAGATGAAGTCGGCCAGTCCACACACAGGCGGCATGGGAATGGGGTTCTTGGACGCAATCAGTGGTTATTGTGATTATTATTTAGTGTATGTCTCTTAAATATTCAGTTAGAACTTTTCGAGATACCTCGTTTGCCAAGGTGTTTAAGGTCTGAAAAGTTTCCTCTCGTCTGAGGAGTTGATATGTGTCATAGTTGTGTAGCCTGTCTCGTAGTGAGTTTGCGATATCATTGAAGAGGGGACATTCGTAAACTACATGCTCGGGTGTACCCTCCGCATCGCCACAGTCACACGCTGGTGTTGCCCTCTTCCCGAATCGACATAAATAAGTCGGGTAGTGTCCATGGCCAGTGAGAAAGTGGATCAGACCTGGTGTAGGCTCAAAGTACTTCAATCCCAGGCGTTGCCTCACATCAAGTAGAAACTGGAAGGTTCTTCGTCGAGCCTCTTCTGCCTCCCAAGTCTCCTGCCAGAGCTCCTCCCCTCTTTTCCTTATTTCTCTTTTATACGCCACCCTAATACCCATGATATCTACAATCTTCTCATAATTTCCCTTTTTGGCCCAATACCAAGCCGCCTGTTCTCTTATCTTTATGTCCAGAGGGCAGAGCCCCGTTATGACTAATAGGGCCCCCCCTGGAGATGTTCTATAGGCACCCACAGCTCTTAATACCATGCTTCTCTGGACCCTTCTCACTGCCATGGCGGGCACAACCCTCGTGAGCCTGTGCGCCCAGACTCCCGAGCCATAGCCCACTACTGAGGTTAGGATACTATTATGATAGAGTCTAATTAGGTGTGGAGGAAGATGGAATCTTTTATGGCCTATTGAAATGAGGTTGTTTAATATATCAAGGGCTCTCTGGGTGACGGTATCAATGTGTTTTCCGAAACTCCACCTCTCATCAATGATAATGTGTCTCACGTCGTCGGAGAACTGGTGAACCGTCTATTCTGACAGTCGGATTTCCAATAAGATGTCCTTTTAGCAACAGGTAAGTGGATTTTCTGGGCGATATCGTCATTTTAGTCGTGTGGCACCACTGTTGGAGATTGCCTAATGCTGTCTCTATTTTCGGTTCAATGTCTTCGCGGCTACAGCCGCCAACCAACAGGAGGAGGTCATCCGGGTAGGCTATCACCTCTAGCACCTCATCACTTTGTTGTAGTCTATCTAATAAAGGCTCCATATGGATGTCCCAGAAGAGGGGTCCTAAGGCGGAACTTTGGGGACATTCTTTATTAATTATCTTTCCAACTCTTTCGCTAGAGGATGATAGCCAGACCTCCCGATCCTTACAATAGCTACTCAGGCAACCGTAGCGAAGGAGAAGAGCGAAGGCCACCACAGGTTGTCGAAGGCGCCACTGATGTCAACCATGATGCCAACTATGTATTTGTGTGGGGTCGAGCCGCAGACCTTGGCCGCCAGGGCGATTGCATCAGATGCCGACCAACCCGGCCTGAACCCGAACTGCCTGTCACTCATCCCGCACAACACTCGGTGTGCTGTCAATCTGTCACCCAGCAATTTCTCCAGTATTTTGCCAAATACATCCAGCAAGCAAATCGGCCTGTAAGATTTCACTTCTGCGGGGTCCTTGTCTGGTCCTTTCTTTATAATAACTACATTTGCCGTTTTCCATCTCTTTGGGAATTTTCTCTGTCTAAGGCATTCATTATATAGATGTGTTAGTGGCGCAGTCAGCTGAGGCACCAGAAACTGCACCAATTCCGCCACAATGCCGTCTGGCCTAGGTGCTTTTCCTCTTTGCAGTGGTCTTATATAGGTTGCTACCTCCTCCTCTGAGAAGGGGTAGACAGCCGTCTCAGTAATGTATACTTCTTGGTCTTCATCTCTGAGTTGTTTCTGCCCCTCTGTCTCCCCATCCGCATTGTCGTCAGGCAACAGGGACCGGAGGAGGACCCCTGAAGTCTCCTGTCCCTGATTGTTGATAGCTCCAGAGGAGAGCGGATTTTTTCTCTCACCAACTTATATGGAAGCCCCCATGGGTCCATGACTAGCTGGTTGAGCACAAAGTTTTCCCAGCTTCTCATCCTGACTTCACGCAGTTCCTTTTGGAACTTCTGCTTTTCCTCCCTGTATAGCAACTGCCACCTTTGTCGTTCCTGCCAGACGACACTGCGCTGGTAGTGCCACCTCAGCCTTCTGACAGATTGACGCAGTTCTCCTAGTTCAGCAGACCATGGTGACGGAGAGGCCGCCATGGCCCTCCTCCAAGTAGGTACAGCTGCCCTCACCGCTCTTGTCACTGCATTCACCAGTTCCTCCACTCTCTGGTCTACGTCCATGTCCAGATGCATGTCACCTTCCGGTGATGGAGGAACGTCACACTCCCTCGCTAGGCGTTCCCAGTCGGCTCTTCTGTAATTTAGTTGTACTTCCCACCCCATGGCCCAGCGGCACTCTCTTTCTACTAAGGTGAAAGTTATCAAATTGTGGTCGCTTGTGGTGGCATTCTCTGTGACTCTCCAGTTTTGAATATTGTTAGCTGTGTTTGGAGTTACAAGGGTGACGTTAATACTTGTGCCCTGTCCTCCTCCTGCAGCGTAGGTAGGAGGATTGCCAGGTCTGTTGGCCACCACAAGTTGTGATGCCATAATAAGTTCCTCCACTTTTTCACCATTAGCATCTCTTGTGCCACTGTACCACAGGGGGGATTTAGCATTAATGTCGGCTGTTACTACAACTTTTCTTACCCGCAACGCCGTAGTAACTCTCGCTAGATGATCTATGTAATGTTCTATGTTGTCCCCATACTGAAAATACATGTTTATGAGAGTTATGATTCCCATAGGGGATTGAAGCTCCACGATGTTACAGTGGCTAGTTGTGAACTGTGAGAGTGTGGTAACTCTCAAGAGTTTATTTGTGATTATAATCGCCGCCTTCGGGTCATCCCCTCTGCTGACTATTTGCCAGCTCGCGGCAGCAAAAGCTATTTTCCCAGCCAGGGAGTATGGCTCCTGTAGACAGAGTACATCTAGTCTCCTCTCCTCCACCTCCCTTCAAAGCTCCTGCATTACGAGTCTGCCGTTATGAGTGTTAAGCTGTCCAATAGTTATGTTTGTTATTAGGGGAAGTACGTATGTATTCGGTCATGTGGCCAGGTCTTACTCCAGTCGATAGCAATTCGTCCATGTGCTATTACTGATTGTTGGTAAATGTCGTCAAGATCAAATTTCTCACCTCGTCTTTCGAACACTTTCTTGAGCAGGTCTCGCAAGGCTCCGAAGTCGGTGGGGAGATTCACTGATTTTAGCTGGATTCTGTCAACAGCCTCCATAACCGAGAAGGTTATCTTCCTGCCGTCTTCATGTCCTACACGGACCACATGTCGTAAGGCAGTGGTCAGGGTAGCTGGCTGCTCCAGTCTAGATAGGTGCATGGTGTACTCCAAGTTGGGGTACTCCCTAACTGGATCGACTGGTGGCAGTCTAACTACTGGTGTGCTTTGTATAGTGGGGCTCATAGTTGAGCTTGTCCTCTATGTTTTCTTGAATAGGTTGTTTGTTTGTATGATTGTCTTTAGAAGTTGCCACAGCCACAGGATGCCCTTGCTGTTGTTGGTGTAGTTTCAGCTTTGTTCCCCGGCTTCCAGAGGAGAGAGTTTCAGCCATGAGGGGGAGATTGGTTTGTATGCCTATGTCCATTGTTGGAAATTCAGTTTGTATGGCTTTATCTTTTGTTTCAATTTTAGTGGCGCCCGAAAGCGACCTCAAAAAATCCTTGAATCTGTTTGCCCTCATGGCATCCCTCCTCCTTTTGCTTGGGGACTTTCGCTTTGGCATCCTGTTCGGTATGCTGGGCTCAACCATAATCAGTTCTGGAGATTAATCTCTGCTCCAACATTCTGTATGTCGGGCAATTCCTGCCTGTGGCTCCGCAAGACTTATTCCCTCGATTCTTTCATGGTATGCAAACTGCCGCCGCCTTGCAGTCTTTGCGGCTGTGACCGTTTTCCCCACACTCAGTGCACGCCGGCTCCCTGGTGCACAGCCTTATGATGTGATCCAAGTCACCACAGTTGTGGCAACGAGGTACCACGACATAATCTCTTGTATTGATGGCATGAAAACCAACATATAATCTGCCCACTGCTGTTATGTTCTTCCATATTGGCGCTGATACTTCGGCGACGTGAGGAACAACATCACGACCCCATGGCCCAGTCTTAAATTTTAACTTAAAGCAGCTCTTAAATTCTTCATCATTTATTTCATCAAAGTTTTGTTGTCTAATTGTTTCTAGGAGTTCTTCGTTTGTCATGATCGTGGGAACGTCATATTGTATGACGAGAGGATTTCTTTTCCTCGGTGGTTCACATTTAACCACCGATTTCAGTTTCTGGTTATTCAACAGTTTGTCTTTGTCTTCCTCGGAGGCAACTTCGACTAAACGGAATTTCTGCTTGGTTTTACATTTTTAATTCTGATTTTGTCTTTTATGGGGTCCATATTTTTTGTGAATAGTTCTTGTATTTTCTTAACGCTTGTATCCTGCCCAGGAAGTGTCCTAAGGAAGACTGCTGCGTCTGTTCTTTTTGTCAATTTGTCAATAGCGTCTCTGGTCGTGTTTTGTGGGCGCTTAGTGGGCTCTTGCGCGGCCACGGCCGTCCACGTCTTTGCCAGTTGCTTCCTTAATCTGTCATTCTCCTTTTCAAGTTCTTCCACTATGCCTTCAAGTTTAGCGTGGGTAATAGCCCATGCTGCCAGCTCATTTTTGATTATGGCAAGTCCAGCTTGGCTTATCCTGTCATTCTTTATTTGTTGCTCCATGAGCGACGTGATTCTGGAATATCTCTGCATTACTGACTCATTCTCTGCCTGTCCCTGCTCGTCCTGGGGAGAGGGATCAGGCGCAGCGGAAGCCCGTTGAGGCACACACGAATCACTCGTTTCATTTGTAGCCATGATTACAAAGAGTGATGAAAAAAGGTGGGAGCCCGTCTCTTGCCCCGGACCGGCTCCTCTGGCATGGGGGGGTACTTCTGCAGCTCGCCCACCGACCTCGCCCCTAGGTCAAGGGCACTTCCGAGCTGCCGGGTTCAACGCACCGTCGCCAGTGCACTGGTCCCCCTCGGTAACACCGTTATCGACGATTTCACGTGACGCTCCTCGGCAACTGCACGCCATACTCCGGAAAGGTGGATGCACCTCTCGCCCTTCGCCGCCTACTTGCCCAAGTTACCACCTCTCGGCCAAGGACCCACTCCTACTCAGGTGGTGGGCTAGTCCCCCAGACGTTCGGCGGTCTGGACCCATCTGACCTGGCCCAGGCGATGTCACCACCTCCTGGGTTTGGCAGAACATGTCCCGGTTACCCAGGGGCACAGCGAAGCGCCCTTGCCGACTCGCGCTGCGATCCCACGCCGACAAACGAGATCGCCGGCATGCAGAGCACCTGCTGGTCTCTGCCCTGCGAACAGAAAGGGACTGGTGTTCAATCTCTCGACACAGCTCCCCCTGTGCCAATCACCCTTCGCTTTCACATCGTGTTGGGTCGCAGCTCTCCCTTTTGTCGCAAGGCAGAATGCCGAGCTTAACATCTGGCACCACGGGAAGGCGGAAAGATCCACTTGGGAAGGAGAGGCTATGAGAGACGCATCACTTCCCCGAGTGAGGACTGCCGCGGCACGCCCGACTGGAAGCGATACACCCCAGTGCGAGCTTCCGTGCCTTACGGCGCGCCGGCAACGAGCAGGCCTGTGCCGAAACGCGCCGTCAAGCGACTGACTTCACGCCAGACCGCCAGACCTGTTTTTTTTTAATTCTTTTATTCTATCCAATTATTTCATACATCATAACCCACCACCTTATACATTAGTGGGTCTTCAATCTACATTACATTTTATTAGTATTAGCAGCATTTTTACTTCTATTTCTAGGCATTAGTAAGCTTACTTGCTACAGGAAATAATGAGTTAGTTTCGTAATGGGTAAGATCTAGTGTCTAGGATTAACTAACTAATCTAGGGGCTACTTCCTGCAGCGTTCCAGGCGTGCCAGTTGTTGCATATAAACCTACTATGTGGCCATGCCCATTGAGCTAATCCCAGTGAGCATGCCCCTGGCACTGGGCTGGCCTTTTAGATGATCGCTGCAGGTTCTGTTTGGGGTCTTCTTACTACTATCTACGTAAAGGTTAGATAACTACTAAGTCACTATCTGTGCGCAGTTGTCAAATTTGGGTGTTAGAGCTCCCTCCCCCTGTTCCAGAGCTTGGCGGATTCCTACCATCACGGCGATTGGCCAGTCTACGCCCCAGCGGAATGGGATGGGTCGCCTTAAGTCATGTCATGTCTGGTAGTTCGTATATTTTCCCTTAGATATTCTCGCAGGACCTTTGCTGATACCTCGCTGGCAAGGCGGTTTATTATATTAAATGTGGTAGGGTCTCTGATTAGCTGATATGTGTTGTTGTTAGGTAGCTGGTTTCTTAGATCACTGGCTACGTCATCGAAGACAGGGCACTCATAGATCACGTGATCTGGAGTACCCGTTCAGCTCTACAGTCACTCGAGGTGGTAGCCCTTTTCTCGAATCGGCAAAGATATGCCAGATACGGTCCATGACCTGTGAGGTAGTGCAACAGTCCCTTACTCGGTAGGAAATGCGAAAGTTGGAGGCGTTCTTTGATGTTTGGGAGCAGCTGGTAAGTCCTTCGGCCTGTTGCCTCTGCGTCCCAGAGTTTTTGCCATTGCTCTTCTCCTATTCTCTTGATTGCAAACTTGTCCCCCACCCACACTCCCAAGATGCTCTCAGTCTTTTCTACATCTCCCCTTTTCACCCAATACCAAGCTGCCTGCTCCCGGATTTTGATGTCCAGGAGACACACCCCCATGACTGTTAGTAGTGCCCCTCCCGGAGATGTTCTGTATGCTCCAGTGGAGCGTAGAAGAATGTTGCGTTGTACCCTCCTCACAGACATAGCAGGCACGACCCTCGTGAGCCTGTGTGCCCACACTCTGGATCCGTAACCCACAATGGAAACAAGAATGGTGTTATGGTACAGCTTTATGAGTTCTGGTGGAAGATGAAATCTGCTGTGTCCTATCATGATTAAACTATTTAGGGCTTCTAGTGATTTTTGTGTAGCTGTTTCAATATGTTTGGCAAAGTTCCACCTTTCATCACTTATTACTCCTACATACCGGGCCTCACGACTCCGAATCACCGGTGAGCCCTCGATTCTTACCGTTGGATTCCTGGCCAATTGGCCTTTCAGTAATAGATATGTCGACTTGTTAGGCGCAATAGTCATTCTCGTGTTCTGGCACCACTGTGTGAGAATTGCTAGTGTTCTATTGATTTTGGGTTCAAGATCTTCGCGACTTCGGCCACCAACCAGCAGAAGGAGGTCGTCAGCGTAAGCTATCGCCTCTAGCACATCCACACTGTTCACCAAGCTCTCCAGGAGAGGCTCCATATTTATATCCCAAAAGAGTGGCCCCAGGACAGAGCCCTGTGGACACCCCTTTCATTTTCTTACCAATTCGCCCGCTAGGGGACGATAGCCAGACCTCTCTTTCCATACAATAGCTCCTAAGACAGCCGTATAGCGGCCCTGGACACTCCTTCTCCCGCAGGCAGGAGAAGAGCGAAGGCCACCACAGGTTGTCAAAGGCGCCACTGATGTCCACCATGATGCCAACTATGTACTTGTGTGGAGACGACCCACAGACCTCGGACGCGAGGGCAATTGCGTCACATGCAGATCGCCCCTGCCGAAAACCGAATTGTCTGTCACTCATCCCGCACAGCACTCGGTGTGCTGTCAGTCTATCAGCTAGTAACCTCTCCAGCAATTTGCCTAACAGGTCCAACAGACAGATAGGTCTATAGGACTTTGCTTCTTTAGGGTCTTTTCCTGCCCTTTTTTGATAATTACGACGTTGGCCTGTTTCCAGATTGTGGGGAATGTTCTGAGGCGCAGGGCCTCATTATAAATTCTTGCTAAAGGTGTCACCAGTTGAGGAGCGAGGTATTGCACCACCTCCGCGATTATGCCGTCTGGTCCCGGGGCCTTTCCTTTCTTTAGTGATTTTATGTGTGCTGCCACTTCCTCTTCTGAGAAAGGGTACACCATGGTGTTATTCTGGTAGTCTGCCTGCATAGCCTGCCTAATTAGGCGTTGTTCTTCTGTGTCTTCTTCCACTTTATCATCAGGGAGGAGTGAGTGGAGGGGGACCTCAGCAGTTTCCTGCCAAGAACCAGTCATCTGGTTTCCGTCCCTGATAGTAGAGAGCACCATTGGCGACCTGATTTTTTCCCTTACTATTTTGTAAGGAGTGCCCCAGGGATCCATAGCCAATTGGCTGTGCACGTATTTTTTCCAACTTTCCAACCTGACTGCTCGCAGTTCCTTCTGAAACTGCTCTTTGGCTTCCCTCTATGTTTGTAGCCATCTTTGTTTTTCTTCCCAGACGACACTTCGCTGGTAATACCTCCTCGCCCTCCTGACGGACTGACGCATCTGCCCTAGCTCCGCAGACCATGGTGATGGAGAAGCCGCAACGGCTCTCCTCCTGGTTGGTACAGCAGCCTTTACCGCACTGGTAACAGCGCCCACCAGATTTTCGGCGTGTTTATTGACATCATCGTCATCTTCTGGCCATGTCGGAGGGTCAAACTCTCTTGCAAGGAGCTCCCAGTTGGTCCTGTTGTAGTTTAGTTGTACTTCCCACCCTATGTCCCAGTGGCACTCCCGATCTCAGATTGTAAATGTGATCAAATGGTGATCGCTGGTTGTGTCTCCGTCAGTAACAACCCAATTTTGTACATTGGCGGCGATGTTGGCTGTCATCATCGTAATGTCAATGTTGGTTCCATCTCCTCCCCCTCCTGTGTAGGTGGGGGGGTTTCCTGGTCTATTGGCAATGAGAAGTTGTAGAGACATGATAGTCTCTTCCAACTTGCCTCCTCTTTCATCTCGAGTGCCACTATGCCACAGGGGGGATTTGGCGTTCATGTCCGCCACCAAAACTGCCTTTCTCCCACTCAGCACCGTTTCCACCTTCGTGAGTTGGTCGAGGTACACGTCAATGTCTGTACCGCACTGAAAGTACATATTTATTAGGTATATGACGCCAATTGGTGACTGAAGTTCAATGACATTGCAATGGTCGTCCGAAAGATGTGAGAGCACTGTTACCGCAGTGCCTTGTTAGTTATTATGATGGTGGCTTTCGGGTCGTCCCCGAAGCATACTACTTGCCAACTCGTGGCAGCTAAGGCTACATTCCCCGCAAGAGAGTATGGCTCCTGCAAACAGAGCACATCAAGGCTCCTCTCCTCCACCACCCTCCGAAGCTCCTGCGTGACCAGCCTACTGTTGTGTGTGTTTAGCTGCCCTGTCTGTATTTCTGTAGTCATGGGAAATACACTCCTGGAAATGGAAAAAAGAACACATTGACACCGGTGTGTCAGACCCACCATACTTGCTCCGGACACTGCGAGAGGGCTGTACAAGCAATGATCACTCGCACGGCACAGCATACACACCAGGAACCGCGGTGTTGGCCGTCGAACGGCGCTAGCTGCGCGGGATTTGTGCACCGCCGCCGTCAGTGTCAGCCAGTTTGCCGTGGCATACGGAGCTCCATCGCAGTCTTTAACACTGGTAGCATGCCGCGACAGCGTGGACGTGAACCGTATGTGCAGTTGACGGACTTTGAGCGAGGGCGTATAGTGGGCATGCGGGAGGCCGGGTGGACGTACCGCCGAATTGCTCAACACGTGGGGCGTGAGGTCTCCACAGTACATCGATGTTGTCGCCAGTGGTCGGCGGAAGGTGCACGTGCCCGTCGACCTGGGACCGGACCGCAGCGACGCACGGATGCACGCCAAGACCGTAGGATCCTACGCAGTGCCGTAGGGGACCGCACCGCCACTTCCCAGCAAATTAGGGACACTGTTGCTCCTGGGGTATCGGCGAGGACCATTCGCAACCGTCTCCATGAAGCTGGGCTACGGTCCCGCACACCGTTAGGCCGTCTTCCGCTCACGCCCCAACATCGTGCAGCCCGCCTCCAGTGGTGTCGCGACAGGCGTGAATGGAGGGACGAATGGAGACGTGTCGTCTTCAGCGATGAGAGTCGCTTCTGCCTTGGTGCCAATGATGGTCGTATGCGTATTTGGCGCCGTGCAGGTGAGCGCCACAATCAGGACTGCATACGACCGAGGCACACAGGGCCAACACCCAGCATCATGGTGTGGGGAGCGATCTCCTACAGTGGCCGTACACCACTGGTGATCGTCGATGGGACACTGAATAGTGCACGGTACATCCAAACCGTCATCGAACCCATCGTTCTACCATTCCTAGACCGGCAAGGGAACTTGCTGTTCCAACAGGACAATGCACGTCCGCATGTATCCCGTGCCACCCAACGTGCTCTAGAAGGTGTAAGTCAACTACCCTGGCCAGCAAGATCTCCGGATCTGTCCCCCATTGAGCATGTTTGGGACTGGATGAAGCGTCGTCTCACGCGGTCTGCACGTCCAGCACGAACGCTGGTGCAGCTGAGGCGCCAGGTGGAAATGGCATGGCAAGCCGTTCCACAGGACTACATCCAGCATCTCTACGATCGTCTCCATGGGAGAATAGCAGCCTGCCTTGCTGCGAAAGGTGGATATACACTGTACTAGTGCTGACATTGTGCATGCTCTGTTGGCTGCGTCTATGTGCCTGTGGTTCTGTCAGTGTGATCATGTGATGTATCTGACCCCAGGAATGTGCCAATAAAGTTTCCCCTTCCTGGGACAATGAATTCACGGCGTTCTTATTTCAATTTCCAGGAGTGTATATGTGTACATACGATTCTGGGAAGGTTTTCGTCCAGTCGTAAGCTATTCTCCCATTGGATATGACAGACTGATTGTATATTTCGTTTAAGTTGAAGGTTTCATTTCTTCTCTCAAACACCTTTTTTACTAGGTCACGCAGGGTGCCGAAGTCGGTGAGAAGATTCATGGTCTTTAGTTGTACCCTGTCAACAGCCTCCATGGCCGAGAAGGGGACCTTGCGCCCGTACCTATGTCCTACCTGCACTAGATGTCGCAGTGTGGTGGTCAAGTCAGCCAGCTCCTCCAGGCGGGATAATTGTAGAGAATGTTCAAGATTGGGGTATATTCTGACCGGATCAACCGCTGTTCTCACAGCTGTTGGTTGTCTCGAGTCAGTACTGACATTGGTGTTATTTGTTGTTTCTGTATTTGAGGTCGTAATTGTGTTGACCTGCACCGGCGGTTTCAGTACAGGACTCCCTTGAACGAATGCTGGTCGGCCCACCGCTACAGGACGCCTGTCTCGAGTTGCCTGATTTCCTGGCGTTCGCGATCCCCAGCAATAGGGAGAGGGGGCTGCCGCTTGTTCTTGTGGGTCCGTTTGGACACACGCATCCTTCATTCTCCTCCTGCCATCTCTTCCTTCTGCAAGTGTTGCAAGGAACTGTTTGAACTGGGCTGCTCTTGCCGCGCCCCTTCTCCTCTTGCATGGGGATTTTCTTTTAGGCATCCTGGGTGCCGTAGTAGACTCAGGCATAGTCAGTTCTTGATATTCACCTCTGTTCGAGCATCCTGTACGTTGGGCAGTTGCGACCAGAGGCATTGCAAGTCTTTTTGCCTCTCCTTGTGCAGGGGATACATATTGCAGATCTTGTACAGTTTTTTCTGATGTGATTTTCTTCTCCACACCTGGAGCAAGCCGACTTCCTTTCACAGTATTTATGCACGTGATCTAGATCGCCGCAATTATGGCAGCGAGGTACCACCAAAAAGTCCCGCACATTAATGGCGTGGAAGCCAATGTAGATCTTACCCATTGAGGTTAGTTTCTTCCACATCTGGCCAGAGACTTCCGCCACATGATGCACAACGTCTTTGTCTCTTGGCCCCGTTTTGAATTTAAGTTTGAATTCATTCTTGACGTCGTCTGTACTTATATCGTCAAAGTTCTGGTTTCGGATTGTTTCATGAAGCTCGTTATTATCAAAAGTGACTGGTATATCATACATAATCACAAGCGGATTTCTCTTTTTTGGCGTTCACATTTTACGACTTTGCACAGTTTCTGATTATTTAGTATTTTATTGCTGTCATCTTCTGTTGCCACATCGACTATAACTACGTTCTTTGTAGCTTTCACTTTGTTTACTTTTATTTTGTCCTTTGCAGGATTGATCATTGTTGTGAAGATTTCTTGCACTTTCTTAGTGTCTTGACCGGGAATGGTCTGAAAAAGACAGCAGTCTCCGGTCTTTGTGATACTTTAACAATGGTATCCCTTGTAGTTTGGCTCTTAGGTGAAGTTTGAGCGACTACACTAGCCCATGATTTTGTTGGCTGCTGGCACAGCCTTTCATTCTCTTTCTGTAGTTCTTCAACCCACCCCTCGAGCTTCGCATGAGCAATAGCCCAGCAGGCGAGTTCATTTTTCAAAGTCAAGATCGCAGCCTGGCTTATCTTGCCGTTTTTCACATTGGCTTCCAGGTATTGTGTAATCCTGGCATGCCTCTCACTAATGCTTTCCTCAGTCTGCCCTGTGCCCCCTGATGGGGAGGGAACAGTAAACAAAGAAGCCCTCGAAGGCGCACATGAATCGCTTGTCTCTGTCTCAGCCATATTGTCGACAAGCGAAAAAAGGATTGGGAGCCCGTCTCTTGCCCCAGACCGACTCCTCTGACATGGGGGGGGGGGGGGGGGGACTGTTGCAGCTCGCCCAGCGGCCTCGCCCCAAGGCCAAGGGCACTCTTCGAACTGCAGCGTTCAGCGCGCCGTTGCCAGCGCACTGGTCCCCTTCGGTGGCTCCGCCATCGTCGATTTCGCCCAACGCTTCTCGGCAAGTGCACCCCGCACTCCGGAGAGGCGGATGCACCTCTCGCCCTTCGCCGCTTACTAGCACGAGCTTCCACCTCTCGGCCAAGGACCCACTCCTACTCAGGTGGTGGGTCGGTCACCCAGTCGTTCAGCGGTCTGGACCCATCTAACCTAGCCCAGGCGATGTCACCACCTCCTGGGTTTGGCAGAACACGCACTGGTTACCCAGGGGCGAGGCGAAGCCCCCTTGCCGAGTCGCGCTGCGATCCCACGCCGACAAACGAGGTCTCCGGCATGCAGAGCACCTGATGGTCTGTACCCTGCGAACAGAGAGGGAACAGTGTTCGGTCCCTTGACACAGCTCACCCTGTGCCACGCACCCTTCGCTTTCGCATCGGGTTGGGTCACAGCTCTCCCTTTTGTCGCAAGGCAGAATGCCGAGCTTAACATCTGGCACCACTGGAAGGCGGAAAGAGCCACTTGGGAAGGAGCGGCTATGAGAGACGCGTCACTTCCCCGAGTGAGGACTGCCGCTGCACACACCTGACTGGAAGCGATACGCCCCAGTGCGAGCTTCCGCGCCTTACGGCGCGCCGGCAACGGGCAGGCCCACGCCGAAACGCGCCGTCGAGCGACTGACCTCACGCCAGACTACACCTCACGCCAGACCTGTTTTTTTTTAATTCTTTATTTCGAAAAACGTAATAATTATACAATGTAGCCCACTGTCTTATGAGATTAGTGGGCCGAAGGTACTTATACATTTTTGTAGGTTGCAGCTATTCTAAGTGTGATTTAGTAACTAGTTAGTAGGCAAGCTATATGGATACTACAATGGGCAAATTAGTATGTTAAATGAGTACTAAGTGGTAACGTAACTAACTAACTATAAACTAGTCACTAAAGCCTGCAGCGTTACAAATGTGTCAGCTGAAAGTATAAACCCACTATAAGGCCTTGCTCATTGAGCTAACCCCTATGAGCGTGCCCCTGACACTGGGCAGGCCATGGAGTTGGTCGCTGCAGGTTTCTAAGAATAGTATCTATAATCTAAGTCCTACAACTAACTTGTCGTAAGGTCAAATTAGGTGCGTTGTCTAATCGGTGAAGTTACACCCCACTCCCCCTATCCCGAGTCACGGCGGATTCCAGACAGCAGGAGTCGGCCTTTCCGCGCCCAAGCGGTTTGGGAATAGGGTGCTAGACTTTATCAGTGTTTGAGTGGGTCTCTAATGAGTGCTAATTTGGTTCTCTTAGGTAGTCCGTTAAGACTTTCTGTGATACCGCGTTAGCCAGGTTGTTAATAGTCTGAAACGTGTCTTGATGTCTCAGCAGTCTGTACGTGTCATTATGAGGTAGTTGGTCACGTAAAACTGAGGCCACATCATTGAAAAGGGGGCACTCGTAGACTACATGGTCAGGAGTACCCTCCGGAACACCACAGTCACACGCAGGTGTCGCCTTTTTCCCGAATCGACATAAGTATGTCGACTAGGGTCCATGTCCAGTGAGAAAGTGAATCAGTCCCCTGGTTGGTTCAAAATATGACATTCCCATTCTTTCCCTAATATCTGGTAATAAATCATAAGTTCTGCGCCCTGTTTCTTCGCCTTCCCATGAATGTTGCCACAACTGATCCCCTCTTAGCCTAATCTCAATTTTGTTTTCAATCCTGCTTCCTAGAATTTCCTCTATTTTTTCCAAGTTCCCCTTTTTTGCCCAGTACCAAGCGGCCTGCTCCCGAATTTTGATATCTAAGGGGCAGAGTCCCATTATAACTAACAGGGCCCCTCCCGGTGTGGTCTTGTATGCCCCCACTGATCTCATAATCATGTTCCTCTGCAGTCTTCTCACTGTCATGGCGGGCACCACCCTCGTGAGCCTGTGTGCCCTGATTCCCGAACTGTAACCCACTATGGAGGTGAGTATGCTATTATGATATAGTTTGATGAGATGTGGTGGGAGATGGAAACGTTAATGCCCAATGGAGATGAGGTTGTTGAGTACTTGTAAAGCTCTTTGAGTTACAGTTTCAATGTGCCTGCCAAATGACCACCTTTCATCAAAGATGATGCCGAGGTATCGAGTCTCACGTCGCCTGAGAACTGGTGAGCCCTCTATTCTGACTGTTGGATTTCGAACTAATTGTCCCTTGAGAAGGAGGTATGTGGACTTAGCTGGTGAAATCGTCATTTTTGTGTTCCGGCACCAAAGTTGTAGTGTTTCTATTGCTCGTTCAATCTTACGCTCTAAGTCTTCTCAGCTTCGGCCGCCAACCAGTAGGAGGTGGTCATCGGCGTAGGCTATCACCTCTAGCACTTCGTCACTTTGCTGTAATTTGTCTAGTAAGGGTTCCATGTGGATGTCCCAAAACAGGGGACCTAGTACGGAGCCCTGGGGACATCCCTTAGTGATTGTTTTCCTAACCCTTGTGCTAGGGGATGACAGCCAGACCTCCCGATCCTCGCAATAGCTCCTCAGACACCCATATAGCGCCCCTGGACACTCCTTCTCCCGTAAACAGGAGAAGAGTGAAGGCCACCACAGGTTGTCGAAGGCGCCACTTATGTCCACCATGATGCTGACAACGTACTTGTACAGGGTAGAGCCACAGACCTCAGCCGCCAGGGCAATTGCATCAGATGCCGATCGCCCAGGCCTAAAGCCGAACTGCCTGCTGCTCATCCCGCACATCACTCGGTGTGCAGCCAGTCTGTTAGCCAGCAGTCTCTCCAGAACCTTCCCAAGCAGATCAAGCAAGCAGATTGGTCGGTAGGATTTTGTTTCTGCTGGGTCTTTGTCAGCTCCTTTCTTAATGATCACTACATTTGCCCTCTTCCAAATTCGGGGGAACTTTTGCTGTCTGAGACACTCGTTATATAGGTGAGTCAGAGGGGCAACTATCTGGGGGGCCAGAAATTGCACCACCTCCGCCACAATGCCATCTGGCCCGGGAGCTTTCCCTATCTTCAGGAATTTATATGGGCAGCTACCTCCTCTTCAGAGAATGGGTAGACTGCCGTATCGTTTCCATATACATTGCTGTTATAGTTCTCTCGCAGCTGCTGTTGTTCGTCTGTCTCTCCATCCGCTGTGTGATCAGGCAGCAGGGACTGGAGAAGGACCTCAGCAGTTTCCTGCCAGGACTCCGTCATCCCATCCCCACGCCTAACGGTTGAGAGCTCCATCGGAGAGCGGATTTTCTCATTGACAAGCTTATAGGGAACTCCACAGGGGTCTAGAGGAAGTTGGTTTAGAACAAAGTGTTCCCAGCTTTTAGTTCTTACTTCACGTAAGTGTTTGTGAAAATTGTCTTTCGCTTCCCGGTATAGCTACAGCCATCGCTGTCTTTCTAGCCAGACGACACTGTGCTGGTAGTGCCTCCTGAGCCTTCTAACAGACCGGCGCATCTCCTCTAGTTCAGCTGACCATGGCGACGGAGAGGCCGCCACGGCCTTCCTCCTAGTAGGTACAGCAGCCTTTACTGCTCGAGTTATTGCTGTCATCAGTTCCTCAGCTCTGTTGTCAACGTCAATGTCCAGGTGTCCGTCACCTTCTGGTGGTGCAGGAATGTCGCACTCCCTAGCAAGTTTCTCCCAGTCGGCTCTTTTGTAGTTATATTGCACCTCCCACCCCATGGCCCAGTGGCTCTCCTCGTCTCCCACACTGAAAGTGATAATATTATGATCACTGGTGGTGGCGTTCTCTATAACTTCCCACTGGTGGATTAGGTGCGCAGCATTAGGCGTAGCCAAGGTCACATCAATGTTTGTGCCTTGGCCACCTCCCGCCACGTAGGTTGGAGGGTTGCCTGGCATGTTTACCACTACCAGCTGCAAGGCCATGATGGCCTCTTCTGCCTTTTCTCCATTTGGGTCCGTGGTGCCGATGTGCCATAGGGGGGATTTAGCGTTTATGTCCACAGTTATAATTACCTTTCGCCCCCGCAATGCCACGATGACTGTGATAAGATGTGCCAGATGTCTTTCAATGTCATCACCATACTGAAAGTACATGTTGATGAGAATAATGGTTCCAGATGGAGACTGCAGCTCCACGATGTTGCAGTGGGTGGTAGTGAACTGTGATAGAACTATGGCTCTTAGGAGTTTGTTGGTTATAATTATTGCCGATCTTGGGTCTTCTCCTTTGCTTATGACTTGCCAGGTTGCGGCTGTGAAAACTAATTTTCCATTTAGAGAGTACGGCTCTTGCATACAGACCAGATCCAGTCTCCTCTCCTCCACTTCCATACGTAGCTCCTGCATCACAAGTCTGCTGTTATGGGCGTTAAGTTGGCCAATGGTGATTTTCGTCATTTAGTTTTTATGGAAAGTAAGTATGAATTCTGTCGTTGGGCCAAGTCTTGTTCCAGTCAAATGTGATGCGTCCATTTGCCAAAACTGCTTGTTCATAGATGTCGTTCAGGTCGAATTTTTCGCCACGTCTTTCGAAAACTTTCCGCAGGGCTCCGAAGTTGGTGGGGAGATTCACTGACTTGAGTTGGATCCTCTCTACAGCCTCCATTACCGAGAAGGTGACTCTCCTACCATATTCATGTCCCACCTGGACCACGTGTCTTAAGGCAGTGGTCAGGGTAGTCGTCTACTCTAATCTTGCAAGTTGCATAGTATATTCAAGGTTTGGATAGACTCTGACTGGGTCGATGGGTGGCAACCTCACGACAGGATTTATTGTGGCTGGTTCACTAGAACTAGTTATCTTGTTTTCCTGGACTGGTTCTTTTATGCTTCTGTTCTCCTTCATTGAGATTGCCACAGTCTCTGTTTCAGGATGCCATTGCCGTTGATCTTTAGTCGGCCTTGTCTCCCGGCTTTGGGAGGAGGGAGACTTAAGTGTGAAATGCACAGTTTGAGTTCCTCTGTCAGTTGTGGTAGAGTCCGTTTGAGTACTCGCATCATTGGTATTGATTGTGGAGTCAGTGAGCGACCTCAGAAACAACTTAAAGGCACTTGCCATCATGGCATCCATCCTCCTTTTGCTCGGGGATTTTCTTTTGGGCATCCTGTTCACTTTGGCTTGTTCAGCCATAGTCTATCCTCGAAATTAGTCTCTGTTCCAGGAGTCTGTAGGTGGGGCAGTTTCGCCCAGTAGCGCCACAAGGTTTCTTGCCCCTTCTCTTACAAGGGATGCAGACTGCTGCAGCCCTGCAGTCCTTTCGTACATGTCCGTCCTCACCACATTTTGAGCAGGCCGACCCCCTGGTACAGTGCCTCAGAACGTGGTCGAGATCTCCACAGTTGTGGCAACGCGGTACCAAAAGATAATCTCGTGTATTTACAGCATGGAAGCCAATGTACAGTTTGCGCATTGTAGTTAATTTCCTCCACATTTGAGCGGAGACCTCAGCGACGTGGTGAACCACATCACGGTCCCGAGGCCCCATTTTAAATCTCAGCTTAAAGTTTTCTTTAAAATCGTCCTCTGACATTTCCTCAAAATTTTGTGCTCTTATGGTTTTATGTATCTTCTCATTAGTCATGATTGTTGGTACATCATATAAGATGACCAGTGGGTTTCTTTTCCTCGGTGGCTCGCATTTGACCACCGAGTTTAATTTAGGGTTGTTTAATAATTTTACTTTGTCTTCTTCGGAGGCAACTTCTACAATCACAGAATTTCTGCTTGGTTTAACCTTGGTAATTCTGATCTTGTCCTTTACTGGATTTATGGTAGTGGTGAGCAGCTCTTTAATTTTCCTCACACTAGTGTCTTGACTGGGCAAGGTCCTTAGAAAGACCGTTGTGTCTGCTCTTTTAGTGACTTTAGCAATGGGGTTCTTTGTTGTTTGTGGTTTTGGTGGCGCTTGTGCGACCACTCCCGCCCAGGTCTTAGTAGGTTGTTTTCTCAATCTTTCATTCTCTTTCTCCAACTCTTCTACGCGGCCCTCGAGTTTGGCGTTAGCGATAGCCCATGCCACCAACTCATTTTTGATTGTTAGTAGTGCCGCCTGACTAATTTTTCCGTTTTTGATATTTTGCTCAAGGAGCGATGTGATCCTTGAGCGTCTTTGCAAGACGTTTTCTTCGTTTGTCTGTCCCGTCTCGTCCTGAGGAGCAGGTACAGGCATCAAGGAAGCTCGCGATAGCTCACACGAATCACTCGTCTCTGATGTCTCCATATTGAACGAGTGATAAAAAGAGGGTGGGAGCCCGTCTCTTACGCCAGACCTGTTTGCATGTATTAGCTCTAGCATTACCACAGTTATCCAAGTAACGTGAGTACGATCTAAGGAACCATAACTGATTTAATGAGCCATTCGCGGTTTCACCTTAATGCGGCTTTACTGAGACATGCATGGCTTAATCTTTGACACAAGCATATGACTAATGGCAGGATCAACCAGGGAGCTGCGTCAACTAGAGCTGAGCAGCTGGCCACCCGGGAGTGTGTCCCGGGGGCCCGCGCGAACACCCAAGTGTCTTCGCAATTATTCTGCAAACACGAGACGGCAGAGCTCCCCTGCACGATACACCTCGAAACCCTCTCAGGCCCCGGCGGCGTCCTAAGTACTTGGTCGGTTTCGAGAGAGGCGCAATCGCCCGGAGTCAGGCGAGTAGACGCTTTCAGTGTGACCACCCGTGCTCCCAACTGAACTTGCCGCTGCCGACAGAGGCCTGGGAACGTGATGTCGTGGCGTCGCCGACGGGAGACAACACGCGGCACTTCTCAAATGCTGACTTAACAGCCTTAATGTCATCGCCAGGTTTAGGTTTTATGAATATTGTAGGAGTAACTTTTTTTAAGTTCTCTTGTATAGTTTCTTTTGCTGTCGGTCCCTTGGCCACTGGGGCTCTTGCAACTGCAGCATAGGTCCGGGCCGGTTGACCTCTGAGTCTTTCATTTTCCTTTTCTAATTCAGTGAACCTACCTTCCAACTGAGAGTGGGCGATTGCCCAGTCGGCTACAAAATCCCTAATATGGTTGATAGCATAATTGCTAATCTTTCCGTTTTTGATGCTCGTATCCAGTAGTCTTAGGAATTTCGCGTGACGCTCAGCGACGGAGATATTCGTAAGGATCGAAACTTCACCAGTATCTAACGCATTAACACTCTTTTGATTCTCAGCCAATATAGAATAATTAGAGAGTGAAAAAATGGAGGCCCGTCTCCTGCCCTGGACCGGCCTCTCTGGCATGGGGGGAGGCTATATGCAGCACGCTCACCGGTCCCACCCCTTCACCAAGAGCTATCGATAAATGAGCTGCTAGGTTTAGCACGCCGTGGGTACAGCGCACTAGTCGCCTTCAAAAGCTGCATCACCAAAGTTTTCTCCTGCTCCCTTATTGGCGAATGCCGCCTGCATTCCAGGAGAGCGGATTGACTCTCCATCCTTCGTCCCCTACTAGGTCAAGTTCCCACCAAAGGCTAAAGACCCGGTCCTACTCAGGTGAGGGGCCAGTCCCCCAGACCTTCGAAGGTCTGGACCCATCTAACAGGACCGGGGGCATGTCACCACGCCTCGGCATTACGGAGCATGTCTCGGAACATAACACAAGGCGAGCGGATTTCGCTGACTTGGATCAGGGACCCACAACGACAAATGCAACCATCAGAACCGGTGAGCAAGTTGTTCGACACACCGTCGCTTCCCTACCCTTCAGTCGTCCGAAGGCTTAACAGCTCCACCTCAAGAAGGCAGGCAGGGGCACTTGAGAAGGAGAGGCTGTTTGAGATTCATCCTTCCCCACACTGCCTGGTAGATAGGGACAGTACTATACATGGGTTCACTGGTTAGGGTGTTACCCCACACCAGAGAGGAATTGTCATTAGGGATACCAGAGCTCTCGCTCATACTCCCTTCTAATTCTCTCCATGGTCCACAACCTAGCTACTTGCTGCAAGGGAACCATCTTGGAAAAACTACCCCCAGAGTGTGCAAATGGACCCTCCGTGGAGGAGCACCTTTAGCCACCCATTGGGTGCCCACGGGGAACCATGTGGAGGCGGTGCCGCCATCCCTGGCATCGACCCTTATGCCAGAGATAAGGCATCCACAGACAGCGTGCCATTTGCATGGGACGTTCGCGCTCCAGCCTGGCCAGGCCTGCATGCTGTTGAACACTGGAAATCCAGCTTTCCCTCTTATTCGTTATAACATGCATGTTTATGTTCATATTACACTTCACTTTTATGATACTATATTATATCTACTAATTTATAATTATTTTCCTTTTCATTTATGCAAGTTTCCTTTCAGACTGATCACTTTACTTGACTACACTATACCAAATTAATTACTAGGTCCTATGTTCGTGCTGCATAGTTTGTTGCCAGGAGAGGCCACTGGAATCCTAATTGTTTGTCATCTTGTTTCAGGTTCAGGGATGCCCACTTACTCAATTCTATAGTATCCCTATTTATTACTAGCTTACATTTTTTTTTTTTATACTGGGTAATTGGTAAACAGGCTAAGTCACTGGGATGCCAACTTACTTATTTCTATAGTATACCTACTTATTACTAGCTTACATTTATTTATTTATTTATTTTGTACTGGGTAATTGGTAACCAGGCTGTCACTGGAGTCTATTCATTTATCTTATCTACTCTATTTCATTAAATATTCTAGTTACTTCCCTAACTTCAAAGGATTCCTCAGCAAACAATTTTATTGCAGTGTATGTTTCACTGGTTTCGACTGGAAAGTTGTTTCACCCACTGCTGTTATGAGTCTGTGCCTCTGTTCTCGGTAGTTCCTGCATACATAGAGGATATGGTCTGTGTCCTCCTCTTCTCCACATGTACACATTGGGTCTGCTTCAGCTGTGAGTTGATGCAGCTTCTTCCGTAGGCCATGTCCAGTGAGCAGGCAGGTGAGTGAGTGTGATGGTGTCACTGTTTTACGCCAGCCTGTCTGCCAGTGTGAGACTTTTGGAGTCCATTCATATGAGGCTCTTGCCTTGTCTGAACCTTCCCACCTTGCTTGCCATTCCTGTTGCAGCATGCAATCAATTGCCTTTGCTGGTCTTCTTCGAGGTGTCTGTGGCCCGGGTACTGGAAACCCTGCAACAGTTCCAACCATACCATGTCTGGTGTGGTACCATAGGGCTGCCCTTATTACCTCATGGTCCAATGGGAAGCATGCAGAGAGTATCTGTAGGGCTTCATTTGATATTGTCCTGCAGGCTTTTGTCATCTGCAATAGGAATGGTCTCTGGATTGAATAGAATATCCTTTGGATGTACTTAGTCTTTGCTCTTTTCCCCCAAGCTGCAGCACCATATTTACAAATTGACAGACAGAGACCATTGTATATTAGTTTCAATGATCGTCGTTTCAAACCCCACTCTGATCTGGTGACCCATATTAATGCACCTGATATTGCCCCCAGCTTCTGTTGAATTCTCTTCACATGTGGCGTGAACGAAAGCTTCTCGTCTAGCGTAACGCCCAGGTATGTGAATTCTGTCTCAAACTTGATGTTCTGCCCTTCGAATTTTATTTGTGGTGGCCTCTACCTATGAAAGTGTCCTTCCAATGTCATTGCTACAGTCTTCGGTTTGGAGATTTGAAGTTTATTGGCCTTGGCCCAGTCCCCAATCTCTCTCAAGGCTAGCGTTGCCTGGTCCTCAAGTTGCTTGCGGCTGTTGCCTCGAGTGATAACGGCCAGGTCATCTGCATACGCTACTTAGGTCCATTGGTTCCCTTCTTTATCCGCTACTATTTCATCAAAAACTAGATTCCAAAGAAAGGGACCACAGATGGAGCTTTGTGGACACCCTTTTGTGACTAATTTTTCAGTTGTGCCAGCACTTGTTTGCACTATGGCCTTCCTATTTGTGAAATAGTTTTCTATTAGTCTATATATGTTTAGTGGGCAGCCTATTTCTCGTAGTCGCCTCATGACACTTGGCCACCATAAATTGTCAAACGCCCCAGCGATATCCACAAAGATGGCCATGACATACTTCTCCTCACAAACAGTATTCTGTAGCACCTGCTTGATAGCCATCTCTGTGGATGCACCTATCCTGAATCCAAACTGGTTTGGGGCTTTAAGACCTGAGGTTTCATATTGTTCCTCCAGGCGCCATACCATCAGTCTTTCGAGTACTTTCGCTAGTACAGATAGTAGACATATGGGCCGATATGATTTTGGTTCATCTCTAGGCTTTTCATGGGACTTGAGCAATATGCACACTAGTCCTTTCTTCCATGGCTCTGGTACAGTATGTTCCTGAAGGCAAGAGTTGAATACATCCATTAGGAGATCTAGATGTGTGCGCCACATTCTTTTGATTATTAGGTCATCAATACCATCAGGGCCTGTAGTTTTCTTCGGTTTACATGCTCTGATGGCAGCGCCTACTTCCTCTCTCAGAAAGTCTGGTGCGTTTTCTATATTGTTGTACCTTATGTTTTCCGCTTTAACTTCTTCCTGATGAGCTGTATCCTCCTCTGATTTGTCATCGGGCAGAAGTGAGCACAGTAGATGCTGGATTGTGTCCTCCCACGTCATTGTTTGGGTCTGGTTTAGAAGTGTTATGTTGCTGAGGACGTTTTCTGTACCTGTTTTTGGTCGGAGTATTTTTTGAGTTGCTGGTTAGGGATTGTTGTTGTCACAGTCAGATACCCACTTTTCCATGCATCCTCTTTAGCAATGGTGATCTGTTTTGTGCATTCATTTCGTTTTCTGTTGTACTCTTGTTTTGCTGCTTCGATTTCTTCTGCAGTTCCATTTCTGCGGGCGTTTTGCAGGGTTCGCCGTGCTGACATTGTGTTTTGTCGCTGTAGTCTGAGTGTCTCGTTCAACCATGGTATAGAGTGCTGTAGCCAGGTATTTCTTCTCATCGATTGTTTGCAGCTAGCTCGTACTGCCCCTTCCAGGCATCGGACCTTCTCATTAACATCCATTGCTTGGATAGTCTCCAGGTTTCCTATTTCCTTTGCAAAGCACTGATCAAAAATTGCCCATTTTGCAAGTTGTGTGTTGTATTTTTCATGCACTACAGCTGTTCTGTTTCTCTGTTGTGGGGCAATTTCATATGTTATGGCCCTGTGATAGGGACAGCGGGAATCTCGTTAATCCATTCATGCGCATCACTAATTAGATGATGAGGAATTTGGCTAGATTAAGAGAGGTCATAGTTAACTCACGCCGTTTACCCGCGCCTTGCTTGAATTTCGTCAACGTTGACATTCAAAGAGCACTGGGCAGGAATCGCTTTTGGACGGAGGCTGGAGACTGAACGGGGTACCCCCCACAAGCACCAACCACACGACCCGACTCCCGGGAACCCCAGCTAACGAGTAGACGTGAGTGTCACCGTACCACAGCAGGGTGGTCACCGACGAGAACCGCCAGATCGCTTACCCAGCCGGACCTGTGGGATGACCTTCGTATTGCGCCTGAACCCCAGGCGGCAGGGACACTAGGGACACGGCGGAAAGAACAACGCCGCCACCTAGTGTGGGAGTAGTCACCGGGGACGACACCCGGCGGCCGCCAGAAATGAAGGCGCAGGCTATCGGCACTGATATATAAAAAATGGGCCGTTCGCCAAACGCACAACAAAAACCTACCGGGCGGCCGCCACGGTAACAATAGCCACAGGACCTGCGTCCCAGGTGCAGTGAGAAAGGTTAGAACCACCAGTCTCGGTCGCACCTATGCCCCTCCGTGAAGCGGTTACTGTGCGGGTGTACCCGATGGGTTAATGTCCAGTCATCCTGAAGGGGATACCTGGACGGCGCCCGAATGAAGTCCAATGTAGTGGAAATCACATTGCGTCAACACCCTCTAGGGCCATCGCAGTGCTTTGTTTTAATTAGACAGTCGGATTCCCCCAGTCCGTGCCAGTTCTGAGTTGATCGTTGAATGGCGGCCGAAGAGTATCCTCGCACCTGCACGCCCACGGAGGAACACACTAAGGCGGACGCGGCCTCGCCGCAAGGAAGATCCATGGGAGGCCAAGGGACAGGACCGAGCTTGGACCCTGCACGCAGGTTGAAGCACCGTTGCGCAAACGAAGCGCAGGCGCGCCGATCCTGCACCACCGGCCTGCACGAGTCCGACCAACAGTGAGAGCAGACCACGGCCGCGCTAAATGCCCGCACTTACTGGCACCCCTACGGCACTCACCTCGCCCAGGCCTGGCACGTTAGCACTGACCCAATTCCCGACCAAGCCTGACTCGCCCCGATCCTCCAAGCCAATCCTTATCCCGAAGTTACGGATCCAATTTGCCGACTTCCCTTACCTACATTATTCTATCGACTAGAGGCTCGTCACCCTGGAGACCTGCTGCGGATATGGATATGAACTGGCGCAACACCTCCACGTGGCCCTCTCCTGGATTTTCAAGGTCCGAGGGAAAGATCGGGACACTGCCGCAACTGCGGTGCTCTTCGTGTTCCAAACCCTATGTCCCTGTTAGAGGATTCCAGGGAACTCGAACGCTCATGCAGAAAAGAAAACTCTTCTCTAATCTCCCGATAGCGTCTCCGGGTCCTATTGGGTTACCCCAACGAGCATCTCTCAAAGAAGGGCCCGACTTGTATCAGTTCTGCTGCCGGGTTTCCAAATAGGAACCGAATTCCCTTTCGCCCAACGGGGGCCAGCACAAAGTGCATCATGCTATGACAGCCCCCATCAACATCGGATTTCTCCTAGGGCTTAGGATCGGTTGACTCATGTGCAATGGCTGTTAACACGAAACCCTTCTCCGCATCAGCCCTCCAGGGCCTCGCTGGAGTATTTGCTACTACCACCAAGATCTGCACCAACGGTGACTCCAGTCAGGCTCACGCCCAGACCCTTCTGTGCTCACCACCACGACCCTTCTACTCGTCAGGGCTTTTCGACCGGCCACAAGGACCGGCCATGACTGACAGACTGACGGCCGAGTATAGGCACAACACTTCGCGCCATCCATTTTTAGGGCTAGCTGCTTCGGCAGGTGAGTTGTTACACACTCCTTAGCGGATTCCGACTTCCATGGCCACCATCCTGCTGTCTTAAGCAACCAATGCATCCCATGGTTTCCCCTGAGCGTCGATTCGGGCGCCTCAACTCGGCGTTTGGTTCATCCCACAGCGCCAGTTCTGCTAACCAAAACTGGCCCACTTGGCACTCCGATCCGAGTTGCTTGCTCGTGGCTTCAGCATATCAAGCAAGCCATAGATCTCAACCATTTAACGTTTGAGAATATGTTGAGGTCGTTTCGTCCCCAGCTCCGACGACCGATTTGCACGTCAGAATCGCTACGTACCTCCATCAGGGTTTCCCCTGACTACATCCTGGCCAGGAATAGTTCACCATCTTTCGGGTCCCAACGTGTACGCTCTAGGTACGCCTCACCTCGCAATGAGGACGAGATGCCCCAGGAGGGTGGAGGCCGCCGCCCCGTGAAGGGTGGGGAAGCTCCATCCTCCCTCGGCCCGCACAAGGCGAGACCTTCACTTTCATTATGCCTTTAAGTTTCGTACAGCCCAATGACTCGCGCACATGTTAGACTCTTTGGTCCATGTTTCAAGACAGGTCGCAAAATTGTCCAAAGCTGAAGCGCCGCTGACGGGAGCGATTATTCCGCCTGAGAGCATCCCGAGGCAACATCGGCGCGTGTCCAGGACCAGGCTAGGTAGGTACATTATCCGGGAAGAACCGCGCGTTCTTTCCGGCTGCCCGAGCGCCCAAAGGGGCGAATCGACTCCTACAGTTATACTGCCGAGCAGCCAGCCAGGACACCGGGGCTCTGCCCAACAGACGCGAACCGAGGCCCGCGGAAGGACAGGCTGCGCACCCGGTCCGTAGGCCGGCATCAAAGCGGGTCGCGACGTCCTACTATGGCAGAAGTGCGGCCCACCGCACACCAGAACGGCCCCACCTCGCGGCGAGTGGAAAGGCAACCGGACACGACCCCGCCGCGGATTGCTCCGCTTGCGCGGCCGCCCCATCTTCCGAGGGTGGTGGCAAGTGGCCGGATGGGCGTGAATCTCACCCATTCGACCTTTTGGACTTTCAAGTTTACCCCACAACGGTTTCATGTACATTTGAACTCACTCTTCAAAGTTCTTTTCAACTTTCCCTCACGGTACTTATTCGCTATCGGTCTTGTGGTCATATTTAGTCTCAGATGGAGTTTACCACCCACTTGGAGCTGCACTCTCAAGCAACACGACTCGAAGGAGAGGTCCTGCCGACGCTCACACCGGCCGCTACGGGCCTGGCGCCGTCTACGGGCCGTGGCCTCATTGAAGTTGGACTTGGGCTCGGCGCGAGGGGTCGGGGTAGTGGACCTTCCCAAACACCACATCCCACGACAGGCGGCAGCCTGTGGGGTTCAGTGCTGGACTCTTCCTCGCCGCTACTGGGGGAATCCTTGTTAGTTTCTTTTCCTCCGGTTAGTAATATGCTTTCATTCAGTGGGTAGTCTCGCCTGCTCTGAGGTCGTTGTACGAGGCAGTAAAAGTATGCGAACTGCCAGGTGACGGGCGCGCATCGCACGTTTAAGGAGACGTGGCCGGCCCCACAGGCGGCCACGGCACTCCCAGGTCTCCGAAGCGGGGCAAACCCCGCGCTCTTCAGTATACGTAACCGACCCTCAGCCAGACGTGGCCTGGGAACGGAATCCATGGACCGCAATGTGCGTTCGAAACGTCGATGTTCATATGTCCTGCAGTTGACATGTCGACGCGCAATTTGCTGCGTTCTTCATCGACCCACGAGCCTAGTGATCCACTACCCTGGGTGATCTTTTTTAGTTTCCACTGTCTCTTTCAAAACAGTTGCATAGGCGGGACTGAGGCGTTTGACGGCCCCTATTCCAGTGTTTTGTCCAACGGCCTCACGGCCAATGGGCGTCATACGGCTCCACAACGGAGCGGACAGGCAGTCGGGCGAAAGTAATTCAAAACCGGCGCCAGGCGCCAGGTGCTGCAGGCCAGCCGCTCCAGAGCTTCAACGCTCGAACCACTCAACATTTCAGTTAGTTTTGACAAGCATGCGTGGTTCCGCGCGCGGCGCACGGCTACTGCGAGCCGTACAGGTAGCGTGTTGCGCGACACGACACGCACTAGTCGGTAATGATCCTTCCACAGGTTCACCTACCGAAACTTTGTTACGAAGTTTACTTCCTCTAAATGATCAAGTTTGGTTATCTTTCCGGTAGCATTGGCAACGACAGAGTCTATGCCGCGTACCAGTCCAAAGACCTCACTAAATCATTCAATCGGTAGTAGCGACGGGCGGTGCGTACAAAGGGCAGGGACGTAATCAACGCGAGCTTATGACTCGCGCTTACTGGGAATTCCTCGTTCATGCGGAACAATTGCAAGCCCCAATCCCTAGCACAGAGGAGGTTCAGCGGGTTACCCCGACCTTTCGGCCTAGGAAGACACGCTGATTCCTTCAGTGTAGCGTGCGTGCGGCCCAGAACATCTAAGGGCATCACAGACCTGTTTTTGCTCAATCTCGTGCTGCTAGAAGCCGCCTGTCCCTCTAAGAAGAAAAGTAATCGCTGACAGCGAGAAGGATGTCACGCGACTTGTTAGCAGGCTAGAGTCTCGTTCGTTATCGGAATTAACCAGACAAATCCCTCCACCAACTATGAACGTCCATGCACCACCACCCACCGAATCAAGAAAGAGCTATCAATCTGTCAATCCATCTGGTGTCCGGCCTGATGAGGTTTCCCGTGTTGAGTCAAATTAAGCCCCAGGCTCCACTCCTGATGGTGCTCTTCCATCAATTCCTTTAAGTTTCAGTTTTGCAACCATACTTCCCCCAGAACCCAAAAGCTTTGGTTTCCCGAAGGCTGCCCGCCGAGTCATGGAGGAACTGCAGCAGATCGCTGGCAGGCATCGTTTATGGTTAGAACTAGGGCGGTATCTGATCGCCTTCGAACCTCTAACTTTCGTTCTTGATTAATGAAAACATACTTGGTAAATGTTTTTGCTTCTGTTCATCTTGCCACGATCCAAGAATTTCACCTCTAACGTCGCAATACGAATGCCCCCGCCTGTCCCTATTAATCATTACCTCGGGTTCCGAATACCAACAAAATAGAACCGAGGTCCTATTCCATTATTCCATGCACACAGTATTAAGGCTGGCTTATCTGCTTTAAGCACTGTAATTTGTTCAAAGTAAACGTGCCGGGACACAAATCGAACTACAAGCTTTTTAACCACAACAACTATAATATACGCTACTGGAGCTGGAATTATCGTGGCTGCTGGCACCAGACCTGCCTTCCAATAGATACTCATTATAGGGTTTAAAGTGTACGCATTCCAATTATGGGGCCTCAGATGAGACCCGTATCGTTATTTTTTGTCACTACCTCCCCATGCCGGGAATGGGTAATTTGTGCGCCTGCTGCCTTCCTTGGAAGTGGTAGCCGTTTCTCAGGCTCCCTCTCCGGAATTGAACCCTGATTCCCTGTTACCTGTTACAACCATGGTACCATGCGTCGCCAGTACGAAGACGATGCGATCAGCCCACGGTTATTCAGAGTCACCAAGGCAAACAGACCGGACGAGCCAACCAATTGGTTATGATCTAATAAAAGCGTCCCTTCCATCTCTGGTCGGTACTCTGTTTTTTTATTTTTTATTCAGATTCATTACATTATACATAATTAACTCACTACCTAAGAACATTAGTGGGTCCTACTAATGATACAGAAGAAATGCAGCTACAGGAAATCTTAATTTTAATTTTACCGCTATGTGGTTCTTAATCTACTTAGTCTACGAATAAACTAATGCTCTAATGCTACCTGCGGCGTTACAGATCTGCCAGTGCTCCTATAAACCTAATAGATGTTGGCCTGGCCCACTGAGCTAATCCCAGTGGGCATGCCTCTGGCACTGGGCTGGCCCGAAATTTGGTTTCGCTGCAGTCTATCCTAAGGTCTTATCCTATCTTCTATGTCTAACCTAAATTATATAAAGTGATAGTTGGTGCGTGTTGCAGTCCAGTTCTTTGTACCCCCCTCCCCCTAGTCCAGAGAGAGGCGGATTCCAACTGTGAAGTGGCTGGCCAAATCCCTGCCCGTCAGTACAGGAAGGGTGCACGGAGTCTGAGTCAGTGAATTTTTTGCTATTTAGTTATTGTCCCTTAGAAAGTTCGTAAGGACTTTTTTCGAGATTTCATTTGTTAGTTTATTCAAGATGTTGAAGGTGTTGTCGTACCTTAGTAGGTGGTACGTGTCGTTGTTCGGTAGCTGTTGTCGTAGGTCGTTGGCTACGTCATCGAAGAGGTGGCACTCATACACCAGATGTTCTAGGGTGCCTTGCACGGCACCACAGTCACACGTGGGTGTAGCCTGCTTCCCAAACCGACATAGATATGTTGGGTAGGGTCCATGTCCAGTAAGAAAGTGCAGCATTCCTCTCTCAGGCGTGAAAAACGTGAGTTTTGCTCGTTCCTCTATGTTCGGTAGCAGCTGCATCCTATGTGCTCGTTGTTCCACTGTTCCTGCCATAGATTGATCCCTCTCTTTTTAATAGCGTTTTTATCCCCTGCGTGAACCCCAAGTATCTCCCTGATTTTATCCCTGTTCTCCTTCTTCGCCCAGTACCAGGCGGCCTGCTAACGGATCTGTCCAGTGGACAGATACCCATTAGCACTAGAAGTGCCCCTCAAGGTGTTGTCCTGTATGCCCCTGCTGAACGTAGGAGCATGTGCCGCAGCACTCTTCTTACGGCCATAGCGGGCATGACCCTCGTGAGTCTGTGTGCCCAGACCCCTGATCCGTATCCTGCTATTGAGGTCAAGATACTATTGTGATATAATTTGATAAAGTTGGGTGGAAGGTAAAAACGTTTGTGGCCGATTCCGTTGAGGTTGTTTAGTAAAACCAAGGACTTTTGAGATACGGTAACAATGTGTGATGCAAAGTTCCACCTCTCATCGATGACTACACCAAGATATCGGGCCTTGCGGCGCCGAGGAACTGGCGAGCCATTGATTCTTACAGTGGGGTTTCTGACCAGTTGGCCTTTAAGTAACAGATACGTTGATTTACTGGGCGCGATCGTCATTTTTGTTTTGTGACACCATGATATAAGTGTGGTTATGCCTTTCTCCACTTTAGGCTCTAAATCCTCGCGGCTACGGCCGCCGACCAGCAGGAGGAGGTCGTCTGGGTATGCTATGACCTCTAGCACATCGTCACTGCTCTTCAGGTCTTCCAGTAATGGCTCCATATTGATATCCCAAAAGAGAGGTCCTCGAACAGAGCCTTGAGGACATCCTTTGGTCACAGTCTTCCTGTATTTGCCACTAGGGGCCGATAGTCAGACCTCCCTGTCTGCACAATAGCTCATCAGACAGCAGTATAGTAGCCCTGGACAGTTCTTCTCCCACAAGCAGGAAAAGAGTGAGGGCCACCACAGGTTGTCAAAGGCGCCACTGATGTCCACCATGATGCCGACGACATATTTGTGCAGGGTGGAGTCACAGCCCTCGGCAGCCAGGGCAATTGTATCTGACGCAGATCTCTCAGACCAGAAACCGAATTGTCTGTCAGTCATCCTGCACAGCATGTGGTGTGTTGTCAGTCCGTTTGCCAGTAGCATCTCTAAAAGCTTGCCCACTATGTCTAATAAGCAAATGGGTCTGTATGACTTAATTTCAGTGGATCTTTATCTAGACCCTTTTTCATTATGATTATATTTGCCTTTTTCCAAATTGCTGCGAATTTTCCGAGTCTCAGGCACTCGTTGTGTAACTTAGTGAGAGGAGCTACCAGCTGGGGACAAGGAATTGCACCACCTCCACAGTATTGCCATCTGGGCCAGAAGACTTTCCCCTCTTGAAGGCCTCGATCTTGGCAGCAACTTCCTCTTCAGAGAAGGGGTAAGTTCTGATGTTGTTGTCATAATCCCTTAGGTCTCCTCTCCTTATTCTTTTCTGTTCGTCTGTGTCATTTTCCTCCACATCATCAGGTAACAGGACCCGAAGGATGGCCTCGGCAGTTTCCTGCCATGTGCCTGTCATCTGGTCCCTGTCCCTGACGGTGGGTAGCACCATGGCTGATCTTATTTTTTCCTATACCAGTTTGTATGGGACTCCCCAAGGGTCTGTAACCAATTGGCTTTTCACTTAGTTTTCCCAAATTCTGAACCTTACTGCCCTAAGCTCCTGCTGAAATTGCTCCTCACTTTCTCTGTAGATCTGCAACCATCTTTGTTTTTCTCCCCAGACGACACTCCACTGGTAGTACCTCCTCGCCTTCCTTACAGCCTGGCGCATCTGTCCTAATTTGACCGACCATGGTGTGGGGGTGGCTGCAACGGCTCTCCTCCTGGTTGGTACAGCTGCTCGTACCGCCCTGGTGATCGTTTGTACCAGTTTTTCGGCGTACTCTTCCGCGTTTTCGTCACCCTCCAGCAATTTCGGGATGTCGCACTCTTCCGCGAGGCGGTCCCAGTTGGTCTTGTTGTAGTTGAGCTGCAGCTCCCACCCCATGTCCCAGTGGCACTCCCTTTCCCCTATAGTGAAAGTGATTAAGTTATGATCACTGGTGGTTGTTCTGTCCCACACTCTCCAGTTGCCGACTTTTGTAGTGAGATTTGGTGTTACCAGTGTAACATCAATGTTTGTGCCTTTTCCCCCACCGCCGGAATAGGTGGGGGTTTCCCTTGTTGGTTGGCAACCACCAGTTGCAATACCATGATTGTCTCCTCAGCCTATTGTCCACGTTACTCTTGTGTGCCACTGAACCATAGGGAGTACTTTGCATTTATATCTGCAGTCACGAGCATCTTGCGTCCCTGCAATGCCGTGGCTACTTGTGTAAGTTTCTCCAGAAATTCATCTATTTCTCTTCCATATTGGAAGTATATGTTGGTGATGTATAGCACTCCTGTGGGCGTTTGCAGCTCCACGACATTGCAGTGTTCGGCAGAAAACTGCGCAAGGACTGTGGCTCAGAGTTTTCTATTGGTAATTACGACTGCAGCTTTTAGCTCTGCTTCGCAGTGTATCACTTGCCAGTTGGCAGCCATAAATTGGATGCGCCCCGCTTGGGAGTAAGATTCCAGCAAACAGAGTACATCTAGACTCTTCTCCTCCACCACCTTCCGGAGTTCCTACAAGACTAGTTTGCTATTGTGAGTGTTGATCTGACCCACGTTTAATTGGCTCACGTGGGAAGTAGGTGTGAATGTGTGATTCTGGCCAGTTTTTGGACCAGTCGTGGGCTACTCTGTCATTTGTTATTACGGATTGGTTGTATAATTCGTTAAAGTCTAATTTTTCATTGCGTCTTTCGAAAACCTTTTTAACTAGGTCTCGCAGGGCCCTAAAGTCGGTGGGGGGATTCATTGTCTTGAGCTGGATTCTGTCCACAGCCTCCATTACTGGAAAGGTGACGTCTCTCCCGTACTCATGGCCGACACGTACCACATGTCTTAATGCGGTGGTGAGGATTGCTGGCTCCTCTAATCGTGATAATTGCAAAGCATGCTCCAGGTTGGGGTATATTTGTAAGGGATCAATTCCCATTCCTCTCTGAGATGGTGAATCTGAGGACGGACTTGTGCTGCTTACTTCATTACTTTGGACCTGTTTGGTTGTGACTGATTCTGTGCAGTGAGATTTCTGTGAAGTCACACGTACAGGATGCCTTTGTGGTCGAGAATGCTCTTTGATCGACCTGGGTCCCTAGCTAGGAGGAGAGGGAGCGTCTTGTTCACAAGGGTTGGTTTTTATGCTTACATCTTTCATTGTTATTGTCAGGTATCGTAATTGAGTGATCTTTTGAAACAATTCTCTGAATTTATTCGCCCTCAGAGCGTCCCTCAGCCTCTTGCTTGGGGATTTCCTTTTTGGCCTCCTGAGTTCAGGTGTGGCCTCAGCCACAATCAATTCGGAAGATTAACCTTTGGTCCATCATCCTGTACGTTGGTCAGTTCCTGCCGGTGGTGTTACAGGGTTTTCTTCCCCTTTTAGTGCATGGGATGCAGGTTGCATTCTTGTTGCAGTTTTTTTCTTGTGTGGTCTTCTGCCCCACACCTGGAGCAGGCCGGCTTCCTGTCACAGTGTTTATGGACATGGTCCAGATCGCCACAGTTGTGGCATCGGGGGACTACTAAGTAGTCTCTGACATTGATCGCATCAAACCCGATGTATGTTTTCCCCATAGCAGTAAGTTTACACCACATCTTGCGGAGACCTCGGTGATGTGATGGACAACATCCCGTTCCCGAGGCCGTGTTTTGAAATGCAATTTAAATTCATTTTTAAACGTTTCCCATTCAATATCCTCAAAGTTCTGGTTATACATTCATTGATATCACTTTCTGTTAGTTCCACAGGTACATCATATAATATCACTACCGGATTTCTCTTCTTAGGTGGTTCACATCTGCTGGCCTTGTTTAGTTTGGTGTTGTTCAGTATGTTATCTCTGTCTTCTTCGGTAGCAAGATCTATGACTACTACGTTCTTAGTGGCTTTCACCTTGTTTACTTTAATTTTATCCCTTGCCGGGTAAATAGTGCTAGTAAGGATCTCTTGCACCTTTTTAATGGTCTGACCAGGCAGGGGTCTTAGAAAGTCTGCCGTGTCTGGTTTCTGTAAGATCTTGGCAATTGTTTCTTTCGTTGTTTGGGCCTTAGTGGCGGCATGCGCTACCACTCTGGCCCATGTCTTGGCTGGCTGTTGTCTTAATCTGGCGTTTTCTTTCTCAAGCTCCTCGAGATGCCCCTCAAGCTTAGCATTAGCAATAGCCCAGGCAGCGAGCTCATTCTTTATTGCCAGGGCCGCAGCCTGGCTTATTTACACTAGAGTCCAGAATTTGACTAATTCTACAGTGTCTGTCATACACATTTTCATCATCGTGACCAATTTCCTCTTGCAAGGTAGGAACGGTAGACACCCTCGCCCTCGAAATCGCACTCGAATCTCTCGTCTCTTGGTCAGCCATGTTGACTGGCGAGTGAAAAAAGTTGGGAGCCCATCTCTTGCCCCGTACTGGCTCCTATCGCATGGGGGGGGGGGGGGGGGGGACTGTTGCAGCTCGCCCGCCAGCCTTGCCCCAAGGCCAAGGGCACTCTTCGAACTGCAGGGTTCAGCGCACTGGGCGCCATTATAATTATGCAAAGTTAACCCACTTCCTTATTTTATTAGTGTGCCATAATACTTATACATTTATACTTAGTCCACAGCTAGTTTCAGTTTTTGTAAGTGAGCTACAGTTGATTTTTAACAAACAATGGGCATCTAATTTCTAGTATCAACAGTTTAAATCTAATTCGTATAACTAATTACTATATTCTGCAGCGTCTCATGTGTGCCAGTGAAAGATACAAACCGACTTTTAAATTGCCTTGCTCTTCCAGCTTATCCCAAAGAGCGTGCCCCAGGCACTGGGCAGGCCTCGATGTTAATTCGCTGCAGTTCCTAACGTAGTTTCCTAAAACTAAGTCCTACAAACTAACTTATCCTACGTCATTTTGGGTGTATGTCACAATCGGTGGTGTAATCCTGCGCGTGGCGGGTTCCAACTGAGATGAAAGTCGGCCAGTCCACGCACAGGCGGCATGGGAATAGGGCTCTTGGACGCATTCAGTGGTTGTTGTCTTGGTTATTTAGTTTATCTCTCTTAAGTATTCAGTTAGAACTTTTCGCGATACCTCGTTAGCCAATGTGTTTAAGGTCTGAAAAGTTTCCTCTCGTCTAAGTAGTTGATATGTGTCATAGTTGGGTAGTCTGTCTCGTAGTGTGTTCGCGACATCAATGAAGAGGGGCATTCGTAAACTACATGTTCGGGTGTACCCTCCGGATCGCCACAGTCACACGCTGGTGTAGCCCTCTTCCCAAATCGAGATAAGTATGTTGGGTAGGGTCCATGGCCAGTGAGAAAATGGATCAGTCCTTGTGTGGGCTCAAAGTATTTCAATTCTAAGTGTTCCCTTACATTAGGTAGGAACTGGAAAGTTCTGCGTCCAGCCTTTTCTACCTCCCAAGATTCCTGTCAGAGTTCCTCCCCTCTTTTCCTTATTTCCCTTTTATCCCCCACCCTGATACCCATGATGTCTCCAATCTTCTCATAATATCCCTTTTTAGCGCAATACCAAGCCGCTTGTTCTCTTATTTTTATGTCCAGAGGGCAAAGCCCCATTATGACTAATAGGGCCCCCCCTGGAGATGTTCTGTTGGCCCCCACAGATCTTAATATCATGTTTCTCTAGACCCTTCTCACTGCCATGGCGGGCACAACCCTCGTGAGCCTGTGCGCCCAGACTCCCGAGCCATAACCCACAACTGAGGTTAGGATGCTAGTGTGGTAGAGTTTAATTAGGTGTGGTGGGAGATGGAATCTTTTCTGGTTTATTGAGATGAGGTTATTTAATATCTGGAGAGCTCTCTAGCTAACGGTATCAATGTGTTTCCCGAAGCCCCACCTCTCATCAATGATAACTCCTAGATAGCATGTCTCACGTCACTGGAGAACTGGTCAACTGTCAATACTGACAGTCGGATTTCTGATGAGATTTCCTTTTAGCAACAGGTAAGTGGATTTGCTGGGCGATATCGTCATTTTTGTCGTATGGCACCAGTGTTGGAGTTAGTCTATGGCTGTCTCTATTTTTGGTTCAATGCCTTCCCGGCTACGGCCGCCGACCAACAAGAGGAGGTCATCCGCATAGGCTATCACCTCTAGCACCTCATCACTTTGTTGTAACCTGTCTAGTAGTGGCGCCATGTGGATGTCCCAGAAGAGGGATCCTAAAACGGATCCATGGGGACACTTTTTGTAATTGTTTTCCCCACTCTTTCTCTATGGGATGATAACCAGACCTCCAGAACCTTACAATAGCTCCTCAGGCAACCATATAGCGGCCCTGGACACTCTTTCTCCCGCAAGCAGGTGAAGAGCAAAGGCCACCATAGGTTGTCGATGGCGCCACTGATGTCCACCATGATGTCAACCACATATTTGTGTGGGGTCGAGCCGTAGACCTCGGCCGCCAGGGCGATTGCATCACATGCAGCACGTGGCCTGAAGCCGAACTGCCTATTGCTCATCCCATACAACACTCGGTGTGCCGCCAATCCGTCAGCTAGCAGCTTCACCAGAATTTTACTGAATAGATCCAGCAGGCTAATCGACCTGTATGATTTCACTTCCGTGGGGTCCTTGTCTGGTCGTTCTTTATAATGACTATATTTGCCATTTTCCATTTCTTTGGGATCTTTCTTTGTGTAAGGCATTCGTTGTAAAGGTGAGTAAGTGGCGTAGTCAGCTGGGGCGCCAGGAACTGCACCACCTCCGTCACAATACCGTCTGGCCCAGCTGTTTATCCTCTTTGCAACGATCTTATATGGGCTGCTACCTCCTCCTCTGAGAAGGGGTAGATAGCCGTCTCATTATTGTATGCTTCTTGATCTTCATTTCTCAGTTGCTTCTGCCCCACCGTGTCGTCAGGCAGCAGGGACCGGAGGAGGACCTCCGCAGTCTCCTGCCAAGATTCCGTCATCCTCTCCCTGTGCCTGACTGTTGATAGCTCCAGAGGAGAGCGGATTTTTTCTCTTATCAACTTATAGGGAAGCCCCCACAGGTCGATGGTTCAAATGGTTCAAATGGCTCTGAGCGCTATGGGACTCAACTGCTGTGGTCATCAGTCCCCTAGAACTTAGAACTACTTAAACCTAACTAACCTAAGGACATCACAAACATCCATGCCTGAGGCAGGATTCGAACCTGCGACCGTAGCAGTCGCACGGTTCCGGACTGCGCGCCTAGAACCACGAGACCACCGCGGCCAGCACAGGTCGATGACTAGCTGACTTAGCACAAAGTTTTCCCAGCTTCGCGTCCTAGCTTTGCACAGTTCCTTGTGGAACCTCCGCTTTTCCTCCCTATGTAGCAACTGCCACCTTTGTCGCTTCTGCCAGACGACGAGCTTCTGCATCACGAGTCGACTGTTATGTGTGTTAAGTTGTCCAATATTTATTTTTGTCATTAAAGGAAGTATGTATGTATTCGGTCATGTGGCCAGGTCTTACTTCAGTCGAAAGCAATTCGTCCATGTGCTATTACTGATTGTTGGTAAATGTCGTCAGGATCAAATTTCTCACCTCGTCTTTCGAACACTTTCTTGAGCAGTTCTTGCAAGGCTCCAAAGTCAGTGGGGAGATTCACTGATTTTAGTAGGATTCTGTCAACAGCCTCCATAACCGAAAAGGTTTTCTACCTACCGTCTTCATGTCCTAGACGGACCACATGTCATAAGGCAGTGGTCAGGGTAGCCGGCTGCTCCAATCTTGATAGTTGCATGGTGTACTCCAAGTTGGGGCACACTCTTACCAGATCGACTGGTGGTAGTCTCGCTATTGGTGAGCCTTGTGTAGTAGAGCTCGTGCTTGAGCTTGTCACTGTGTTTTTCTGAAAAGGTTGTTTATTTGTGTGTTCGTCTGTAGAAATTGCCGCAGCCACAGGATGCCCTTGCCGTTGTTGGTGTAGTATCGGCGTTGCTCCCCAGCTTGCAGAGGAGGGAGTTGCGGCCATGGGGGGGAAGTCAGTTTGTATGCCTATGTCCATCGATGGGAATTCAGTCTGTATGGCTTTGTCTTCTGTTTCGATTTTAGTGGCGAGCTTGTCACTGTGTTTTCCTGAATTGGTTGTTTATTTGTGTGTTCGTCTGTAGAAATTGCCACAGCCACAGGATGCCCTTGCTGTTGTTGGTGTAGTATCGGATTTGTTCCCCAGCTTGCAGAGGAGGGAATTGCGGCCATGAGGGGGAAGTCAATTTGTATGCCTATGTCCATCGTTGGGAATTCAGTCTGTATGGCTTTATCTTCTGTTTAGATTTTAGTGGCGCCCGAGAGCGACCTCAAAAAATCCTTGAATCTGTTTGCCCTCATAGCGTCCCTCCCCCTTATGCTCGGGGACTTTCGCTTTGGCATCCAGTTCGGTGTGCCGGGCTTAACCATAATCAGTTCTAGAGATTAAGCTCTGTTCCAGCATTCGATATGTCAGGCAGTTCCTTCCTGTGGCTCCACAAGACTTTTTTCCTCGATTTTTACATGGTATGCAAATTGCCGCCGCCTTACAATCTTTGCGGCTATGACCATTTTCACCACACTCGGTGGACGCCGACTCCCTAGTACACAGCCTTAGGATGTCGTCCATGTCACCACAGTTGTGGCAACGAGGTACCACGACATAATCTCGTGTATTGATGGCATGAAAGCCAACATATAATCTGCCCATTGTTGCTGTATTTTTCCACATTGGCGCAGTTACTTCGGCGACGTGATGAACAAAATCACGACCCCATGGCCCAGTCTTAAATTTTAGCTTAAAACAATTCTTAAATTCTTCCTTGTTCATTTCATCAAAGTTTTGTCGTCTGATTGTTTCTGAGAGTTCATCATTGGTCATAATCGTGGGTATGTCATATAATATAACAAGAGGGTTTCTCTCCCTCGGTGGTTCACATTTGACCACCGAGTTCAGCTTCTGATTGTTCAGCAGTTTCTCTTTGTCCCACTCAGTGGCAAGTTCGACAATAACAGAGTTCCTGCTTTTATCTTTTTGATTTTAATTTTGTCTTTCATGGGATCTATGTTTTTTGTGAAAAGTTCCTGAATTTTCCTTACGCTCGTGTCCTGACCAGGTAGGGTCCTAAGGAAGACTGCTGCGACTGGTCTCTTTGTCACTTTATCGATTGTATCTCTCGTTGTGTTCAGCTTTCCGGGCGTTTGCGCGGCCACGGTCGCCCACGTCTTTGCCAGTTGCCTCCTTAGTCTATCATTTTCTTTTTCCAGCTCTTCAACTCTGCCCTCAAGTTTAGCGTGGGCAATGGCCCATGCTGCCAATTCGTTTTTAATGATTGCAAGTTCAGCTCGACTTACTTTTCCGTTCTTTATTTGTTGCTCCATGAGCAACGTTATTCTTGAGTGTCTTTGTAGCACAGACACATTCTCTGCCTGTCCCAGCTCGTCCTGGGGAGAGGGATCAGGCGCAGCAGAAGCCCGTTGATGCGCACACGAATCACTCGTTTCGTTTGTAGCCATGATTGTAACGAGTGATGAAAAAGGAGGTGTGAGCCCTTCTGTTGCTCCAAACCGGCTCCTCTTGCATGGGGGGGGGGGGGGGGGGGGGAGAGACTTCTGCAGCTATCCCACCGACTTCGCCCCTAGGTCAAGGGCACTTCCGCGCTGCCGGGTCAACGCACTGTCGCCAGTGCACTGGTCCCCCTCGGTGAGCCCGTCATCGACGATTTCACGTGACACTCCTCAGCAACTGCATCCCGCACTCCGGAGAGGCAGATCTACCTCTCGCCCTTCGTCTCCTACTTGCCCGACTTTCCACCTCTCGGCCAAGGACCCGCTCCTACTCAGGTGGTGGGCCGGTCCCCCAGACGTTCGGCGATCTGGACCCATCTAACCTGGCCCAGGCGATGTCACCACCTCCTGGGTTTGGCAGAACACGCCCCGGTTACCCAGGGACGCGGTAAAGCAACCTTTCCGACTCGCGCCGCGATCCCACGCCGACAAACGAGATCGCCAGCATGCAGAGCACTTGCTGGTCTGTGCCCTGCGAAGAGAAAGGGACGGGTGTTCGGTCCTTCGACACAGCTCCCTCTGTGCCACACACCCTTCGCCTTCGCATCGGGTTGGGTCGCAGCCCTCCCTTTTGTCGCAACGCAGAATGGCGACCTTAACATGTGGCACCACGGGAAGGCGGAAAGAGCCACTTGGGATGGAGAGGCTTTAGCAGACGCGTCACTTCCCCATGTGACGACTATCACGGCACGCCCGACTGGAAGCGATACTCCCCAGTGGGTGCCTCCATGCCTTACGGCGCGCCGGCAATGGGCAGGCCCGCGCCGTCAAGCGACCGACCTCACGCAGGGCTCGGGACGCTTTTTTTTTTTTTTAAGAAAATCTTTATTGATATAACAACATTATAACACGATTGAAAAAAAAACAAGTATTGAGATACAGATCATTCGTAAACAACAAACCTTGTATTATACACACTAACCCACCGCCTTTGCACGTATTAGCTGTAGAATTACCACAGTTATCCACGTAACATAGGTACGATCTAAGAAGCCATAACTGACTTATTGAGCCATTTGGGGTTTCACCTTAATGCGGCTTGTAGTGAGACATGCATGGTTTAATTTTTGAGACAAGCATATGACTACTGGCATCATCAACTAGAGCTGAGCAGCCGGCCGCCCGGGAGTGTGTCCCGGGGGCCCGCGCGAACACGCAAGCGTCCGCTCAATTATTCTGCAAACAGGAGGAGGCTGAGCTCCCCTGCACAATACACCTCGAAACCCTCTCAGGTCCCGGCGGCGCGCAGCGCCGTCCTAAGTACTTGGTCGGGTTCGAGAGAGGCGCAATCGCCCGGAGTTTGGCGAGTAGACGCTTTAGGTGCGACCACCCGTGCTCCCAACTGAGCTTGCCGCTGCCGACAGAGGCCCGGGAGCGTGCTGTCGTGGCGTCGCCGGCGGGAGACAACACGCGGCCACCAATGGTGACCGGGCAGCTCCAACGCAGCGCCACAGCAGGGCAAAGCCCACTTGTGTGCCAAAGCAAACTCCCCCAGCACAGCACACTCGCCAACATGTCAGCACAGCTACGATACAAACCACCAGCGAGAACTGCCGGGGCAACCGAGCACCAGACGGCTTCGCACCGGGCTCGGGTGAACCGACTTTGGCCGCACGGCGCCGTACGCAGGGTGCGCCGGCGCGCAGCTGTGCCGCCTGCTGCGTCCGTTGGCCGGCGCGCCTGCCACTGAGCGCCCCCACCAGCCGGATGTATTGCGTGCGCCCACGCAGCGAGCGGCCAGCACGCCGGGCGGCCCCCCCTCACCGGCCGGGGACAGTCCTGCCCAGCCACTACCGCGTATCGCTTCATACCCACATGGCCTCTTCACGTTCGTGGGTAAGGCGGGTATCGCTGAAACAACCGGTTAGTAGCTGTACCGATCGTCGCTATCACCGATTCACCTCCAGCGTGAACAACCGCTCAACAACGGATTTCCAGTTCATTTGCGTATCTTCGGCAGCAGACGTAGACGTCCATCGCCATTTGCGAGTTCAACGATTCTTGCATGCCTGTATGTTATGTGTCACGACACGCTACATCAGCCCACAAACACGCAGCGAAGTGTGCACGACGAGAGAACACGTGGAAGGTGGACCGAGTACCTATGCGATGTCCATTCCGTGACCGACTGTCAACCGGCCTCTGTAGCATGACGCAGATGTGGAACGCGGTGCACCATGGTATCACGTTGTGTGAGAAAATACGACTAAATCGGAATACACGCGTCACTACATCAACAGACGGCTCACGCTGATCCCCATCCAGGGCGACACACAATGCGTTCGTCCGTTCCTCCCACACGTCTCTATGGCATACCACAGTGCAATCAAGCTGTAATGGGGAGACGAGACAAGTAGCATCGTCCACAACATATGGACCGTGTGGTTCGCCGTTGTTGGACGCAGCCATTGTACGGTCACACATGTGCCACGGTGTGTCATTCAGTATGTAACGACCGATGTTCAGTACAGTGTGTGGGTTAGGCGTACACCATCATCGGACAGCGGACACAGGCTGTACCAAGACGTACACTGAGTTCGTCAGCATTCGAATGCCGGTGAACAGCTGCGAAGTTCATTGATCACGCAAACTCCTGACCGACCAGCTTGAGAAGGCAGGAGGGCGATATACATCCAGCTGTAGTACATATTACAGTGGACAGTGTGAGCATCTGCAAAGTAATCAACACTTGAAAGTTGGTGACGTGGGAGTATGCACCGTAACATGAAGCGATACGCAGGATACCGGACAGTGAAGGTAGCGAACTACGTTGGAGGGTTGCTGCTAGGCAACACTACATTAACGATTCGTACTACAATAACAGGGCAGGTTAGGGCACAACGTGGGTTAGGTTAGGTTAAGGCACAACGTGGGTTAAGTTAGGTTAAGGCACAACGTGGTTTAGGTTAAGGCACAACTTGGGTTAGGTTAAGGCAGAACGTGTGTTAGGTTAAGTCACAACTTGGGTTAGGTTAAGGTACAGCTTGGGCTAGGTTAAGGCACAACTTAGGTTAGGTTAATGCACAACTTGGGGGAACGGTTGGTGTATGGGGCCAAGGTTCATTCATAGTGAGGATAGTAGGTGGCTGCCTCAAGAAGCGTCAGATATATCAAGTGAGGATGCACGTTTGGCTCATGTCAGGCAGTGCGCCAGTTCCATGCCTTTGGCAGGGGAGTGGCAGACTTGTGTGTTTCTTTCCTGGTATTGTTAGTCTTGTGGCACAAGGTATTGTGGTGATGTTGGGTGCACCACTGTGTAGGACATGTTTGGGTGTTGTTGGCTGATCTGAGCAATGTTGCTTGTGGGCAGAGTGGGACATTCTGTCTTACTAGTGGACGTCACATTGTGGTTGTCTCATGGTTTGGATGGTGTTACGTGGCTGCACTGGAAGTTTTTCCATGCTGGTGCTTTAGTTTTGTGGCTTTGTCTGTTACAGGCAGAGTGTACTGTGTGATAGACTGTCTGGGTGAAGTGGTGTTCACATTGTGTGCACCAACTTAGAGCATGTACAGAGACACTTTTTATTTCACTTGCCGCCCTCATTTTACGACCCACCACCTAAGTGCTTATGGTGGGTCTATTTTGAACACTTGGCCACTACGACCGATATACGGGTGCTGATGTAGTTAATGAAACTCCCACCAGTTCCCGCATCCGTGTCCCGCCACGTGGAGGCGGGTCTTTCCCTTTTTTCTCTTATTTCTTTCTTTTCGTTGGCAGCTTTCCCAAAACCGTTTTAACAAAATTTTACAAAATTAAATTTGGATTATAAGAAGGAAATATAATGAATAGTTTAGACTGAAGAGGAGAAAAGACGATAGGAAAGGAAGAGATGATAGTCCCTCCACCTTAGGGTACTGAGGATGAGCGCCTTGGGATTTATCTTCAAGCATCTGATCCTCAGTCTCCTGACCTTAGCCTAGGAAGTTCTATTCTATTCTATTTGTAATAATTAATATCTCTATTTATTTGTAGGAGGTTATTTTATATACAGGTTTAAAGTGCCTTGGTAGCTGATAACAATTGCGACGGCGCGCCGACGCTGTTGATACCTAATTTCATACATTAATCTAATCAGTATTGTCCATTGCAGAACTACTTATGTGAGTCTATTGCATGCCAGTTGTTTTATATTGCGTCTTAGTTTACATTTTCCACACTATGGTGTCTGTGTGGGTGCGGCATATGGGTTTATCGCCTGTGTGGTCTTTCGTTCCTGTACTCTTTGTGGCATTCATCAGAAATTTTGTCTGTTATTGCGTTCAATTCGTCACAAAGTTCTGGTGTTCTGATCGCGTCGTATATATGTTGCTCTGTCTGTAGGTGTTGTATCCCAGGTGTGTTCCTGTGCTGTCTGTATTTCCCGCAGAATAGGATTGTATGTTCGGGGGTTCCCATACCTCCACATGTACATGTTGAAGTGTCTCTTAGGCTCACGCTATTTAAGTGCGCGGGATAAGGTCCGTGGCCAGTCAAGCCGCGGCTAGGATCGGCATGTTTCATTCTTAACCTTTCCGTTATGATCGGAAAAAATGTATACACTCTCCGTCCCTTATCGCTTGTACCCCAGTCCTGTTGCCATGTGTCGATTTTCCATTTTTTGAGGTTCTGCATATTGTTCATGGGGAACCAGTCATTATGTTGACCTGGTCTAGTCTGCCCATCTTTATCCAATACAAAGCGGCCCGATATTTGGTTGTAGTATCTATCGGGAAGATTCCTAGCACGACACACAGTGCTTCGACTGATGTAGTGCCGAAAGCTCCCGATAGTCGCAGAAGGACGCTTCTCTGCCCTCGCCTAACCGCTGTTCTGTTTGTGGCGAGGTTTAGTCTGTGCGCCCATGTACTGGCCGCAAAGCTTAGCACTGATTCAAAGAGTGCGCAGTGGTAAGTTCGTGTGACTGACAGAGGAAGTCTGTATTGTCCTGAATTAATCCTTGCCAGATTATGTAGTATTTTTTCTGCCTTGTCTGTTGTTATTCTGATGTGTTCATGGAAGTTCAATTTTTCATCTATGTAGCGGGTTACTGTCATTCTCTCTATGTTGTTGTTCTCTATGTTTATTGATGGATTGCGTCTGAGTTGTCCTTTCAGCAGTGTGTATGTTGTTTTGTTGCCCGCTATCTTTAGCTTGTTTGTGTTGCGCCATTGTGTTATTGTTTGCAGTGTGCCACTGGCCTCCTCCTGTAGCTGGGATCTGGTATTTGCTGAGATAACCACCAGTAGGTCATCTGCATAAGCGACAGCTCCGTCCATCCTCATATCCTCATCCAGCAGTTACAGGAGAGATTCAAAAATTATGTCCCAGTAGATGGGTCCACAGATCGATCCCTGCGGACATCCTTTGGTAATTTTCCTTATTACCTTCCGGTTGACCACACGCCATTCCACTATCCTGTCCCTGCAGTAGTCTAATAGACTGCTGTATAGGGCTGCGGGTACTTCCATCTGGTGTAACCTCAGAAACAGTGCTGGCCACCACAGGTTGTCAAATGCTCCTGCGATGTCAATCATGATTGCCAAAGGGTATGTTTTTTCTGTGTTTTGTGTAATTTCTAGAGCTCTGTTTATTGCATCATCAATGCTTTTTCTTTTCCGAAATCCAAACTGGTGAGGATTCATTCCAAGTAGGGTTCTGTGAGCCTGCAAGCGGTCACACAGTAGCCTCTCTTGGATTTTTGCCATAGTGTTTATGAGGCATATAGGTCTGTAGGATTTCGGATCTGATTGGTCTCTGTCTGCTGATTTTCGTATGATGACTGCATTTGAGGTCTTCCAGACTGTCGGTACACGGCCTAGCCTTAAGGCGTCATTTAGTAGTTCTGTTAGGTATGGGGTGATCTGTGGTGCTAGCCTCTTGAGCACTTCTGCATGGATCCTGTCAGGTCCAGGTGCTTTCTTATCTTTTAGCTCTCTTATCGCTACCGCAACTTCCTCGTGCGCAAAGGGACAGGTGACGCCATCAGTGTGATACTGTTGCTGTGGTTCTTGCCTGAGTTTGGTCTGTTCCTGTGTGTCTTTGTCTGTGGCGTCTTGCAGGAGGAGTTTGTTCAGCAGATATTGCGCTGTGTTTCTCCATCCCACTGTCATTGTGCCGTCATCCTGCCGTAGCGTGCTTAATGCCAATGGGGTCTTGATTTTTTCTGTCAGAATCATGTATTGTTCCCCCCAAATATTCTGTTGTGCATGTGTGGCCAAGTAGCTCTCCCAGTGTTGTTTTCTGGTCTGAAGTAATGTCTTTTTGATGAGTTCTTTGGCTTCCCTATACGCAGCTACTCTTAGTAGTTTGTCTCTTTGTATCCATGTCCTCTGGTATACAGGTAGTTTACGTTTCTTTACCATGTCACGTTTGAGTCTGGTTAACTCATCTGACCATGGGGTTTTGTGGTGTCACCGCCAGACACCACACTTGCTAGGTGGTAGCTTTAAATCGGCCGCGGTCCATTAGTACATGTCGGACCCGCGTGTCGCCACTGTGTGATCGCAGACCGAGCGCCACCACAAGGCAGGTCTCGAGATACGGACTAGCACTCGCCCCAGTTGTATGGACGACTTAGCTAGCGACTACACGGACGAAGCTTCGCTCCTTGGCCGAGCAGATAGTTAGAATAGCCTTCAGCTAAGTCAATGGCTACGACCTAGCAATGCGTCATTAGTAACATTGCATGTATCTAAAGAGTCTCACTTGTATCGCCACAATCTCCAGATGTACCAAAAGGATGGATTAAAGTTAAGTATTCCAGAAGCTACGTACTTTTCTTTATAGCATTCATTACGTATCCTGTTTCAGACCTCACGCCATCCTGCTTTAGCTTAGCGCGTGCCTTTCGGCTTCCTCTCATTGTGTCTAGGCTGTCTTGTCTAGACACAACAGGTTTCCCGTTGTTTGCTGTGTGTGCGCATAGGTATTGCTGTTTCTTGTGCTTTTTGGATGAATTGTTTCAGTTTGTGTGCTCTGTAGTCCACGCTTCCCTGTATGTTGTGTATATTTTCGTTTTGAACAATTTGTTGTAGTCTGTCCCAGTTTGCTCTATTGAAGTTGAAATGTGTTGTGTTGTGTGTGGTGCGGTTATTGTTTGTTATGAGTCTTATTTCGATTATGTTGTGATCACTTGCGGTCAGAGAGTCGTGTGTGGTCCATCTTTGCAGTCGTCCTCATGTTCTGTCAGCGTGGGACTCTGGTCTTCGTCCATCTTCGTCTTCGTCCGTCTTCGTCTTCGTCCGTTCCTGGTTTATTCCTTTCCTTTTCGTCCGGAGCATTTTTGTTTCTCCCTGTCGTCATGTCAGCCCCTACCGCCCCTACCACCACTACCACCACAGCCATTCTTTATACTTCCCTCTCCGCCGCCACCACCACCATTACATGGTGTGTCCAGTCACACACCCCTCTTTCCATCCCTCCTCTTCTCACTCTCCCTTCACCCTCGCTCTTTGTCGCCCCCTCTCCAGCTTCTTCCTCCCGCTCCTCGCCCTCTGATCCTTTCCCCACAGTCCCCCAGCTTGTCAGTGCAGCTCCTGCTAGGGTGGTGGCCCGTGGGGCCACTGCCCATGCCCAACTCTCCCCATCGCCTTCGCCATTACCGCCACCACCGTCGCCGTCGTCTTCACTGTCGCGATCTCTGGCGCCGACTGCTGCGTCCACGCTGGGACCTGCCCCTTCCCGCCAACTCCCTATCGCTCCCATCCCTGATGTCACCACCCACCCTTCTGCCGCCGTTAAACGCCCTAGTGCCACCACCACCTCCTCCACTCTCAAAAAGGTCCTGCCCCATCCTCCGTCCCCCCCCCCAGGATGCCATGGATGTCTCCCCACCTGGCCCTGCTCCCTCCGCCTCCTCCTCCTCCTCCTCCACATCCTCCTCCTCCCCCCTCTTTATAAAAATACCTCATTTCCCAACCCGATCCTTCTCTTCTTGAGGCTCGGAATCTCTCCCTCCTCCTCCACCAACACTTCCCTGGTGCCCCCATCTCTCTCCTCACTCCCAGACGGGATTCCGCTCTCATCTCGTCCCCCTGCCCCACCCTCCATACTGAGATCCTCACCCGCCTCCCCGTCACCCATTTTGGCCCCAACGCCTCCCTCACCCCTGCTCCTTCTCCATCTCCTACCTGCCAACCCCAAGCCCCGCGTCACCTGCCGACCCTCACTGCCATGATCACTGAGCTCAGTCTGTCGATCACAGAGAAGGAGGTGTTGGCAAAGCTCAAAGCGCATCCAACGCTGGAGGTGCGGGCGGTCCACCGCATTTTCGACTCGGCTGGCCCCACCCGCCTTATGCGGGTTTTCTCCGAGGATCCCCCTCCATTGACCGTCTCCTGAAGGAGGGTGCCCTCCCCTTCAACCAGCGATATAAGGTCGACCCCTCCTGTTCCCCTCCTCAATCCCTGCACTGCCAGAGGTGTCTGTACTATAACACACACCCAACAGCCGAGTGCAACGAGGCCCCCACCTACCCACATTGTAGGCAAGCGCACCTCCTCCAGCAGTGCTCTAACCTTCAATCCCCTCCCTCCTGCAATACCTACAATTTCCCCCATCCCACCTACTCCCAAAAGTGTAAAGCCTGACCCCCTCTGACCACCCCTGAACTCACCATCCCTGTCCGTCCTCTGGTTGCCCCCACCCCTACTGGCAGTTCCCTTCGTCGTCCTCCCCGCTCAGGACATGATCAGGTTCCTCACCATTGTCCTACAAAACGTCCATCCTTTCCAGCGTCCTCACACCCTGCAACAGGTCTCCCTCGCCACCCATTCCATTTTCCACTTAAAAATGTATGCCACCTACTCCAACAACCAGGCCCATTTCACCTTCACCTGTCTTGACACCCTTGTCTAAATCCCTGTCATGGCACGACAGCACCGTAGCCTTTACAACAACATCTGCTCCCTTCCCGCCAACAAGAACCTCTTCCTGCACACCCTTGCCACCCACCGCAAGCATGTGTTCCTCCTCAATTGAACTTTCCTCCAACCCCACCACACCATCCACACGTCGCCCTACCTCCTTCGCCGCTCCGATAGTCCCCTCCCAATTGCGCGTGGCGGAGTTGCCGTTGGCCACCACCGCCAGATCCCAGTTCGGCTCCAACCTCTCCTTCCCGACCCCACCGAACACCTGATCCTTAGTCTCTTCTTCCCCAGCCTTACCATCACCTGTGCCACCATCTATGTCCGCGCTAACGTCCCAGTTCCCTTCGACTTCCTCTCCCACATTGACCGTACCTTCTCCTCCTATGTGATCGCCGCCGACCTCAACATCCACAGTCGTTCCGCCGCCCAGTTGCGGCATTGGCATCGGTTCCTCTCCTCCGTTCAAGGCGACCTCATCCCCATCCCCCAGCACACCCGTCCCAAATCCAACTCCACTCCCAATGTTATCCTTTCCTCCTCTAACCTCGTTGGCCGCATAACGGTGGATGTCCTGGAGCCTATTGGTAGCGACCATCTCCCTGTCCTCCTCACCGTTTCAGACGGTCGTCGCCCCTGCCCTGAACCTCGTAACGACCCGCCCCCAAAGTACGTCCATGACTATTCCCAAGCCAACTGGAGTGCCTTCCGGGATAACCTCTCCACACAGGTCGATAGCCACCACCTCACCTACCGCCATCCTGACGATGTAACCCATGCCACCTCCTTTCTCCAGCAGACCTTGTCTGAGGCTGTGGAGGCCCACGTCCCTACTGTCGCTATCCACCCCCACCATCCTACCTTCCCCCCACAGGCTGTCCTCCTCCTCCGTGAATCCCACCATCTCTACCATGCCTTCCTCCATATGCGTGACCCGGACACACTCCGAAGCCACGAGCAACTCCAGCTACACATTCGAAATTTGCTCACAGCTAAGAAATGCCGGGACTGGCGACAGACATGCACCTGTTTAAATGTACCCTACCTATAAACTCGTTCAAGTTCTGGTCAGCCTTCCGTCCCCTTACCGGCTCTAAACCCTCCCCCTACTATCCTCTTCACCATGATGAACACCCCTTCCCTGACACCCTTTGTAAGGCCAATCACTTTGCCTCTTACCTCTCCGATGTCTTTTCGATCCCCAATGATCCCCAGTTCGATTACTCCCTCTTCCCGGATGTCCGCGATCGAACTGACACTCCTGTCCCTCCCCTTGCCCCTGGTTTCCAGTACTTGGACAACATTGCTCACACGGAACTCAATGCCCCTATCACTATACAGCATCTCATTGCTCCACTCCGCATGAAACGCAACACCGCTCCTGGTCACGATCGTGTCAGCTACCATCACCTTTGTGAAGCACCTGTCTCTTTCCTCTTCATCCTGGCAAGGCTCTATAATGTAGTCCTGTCCACTGTGGAAAACCTCCCATATCTTGATGTTCCTTAAACCAGGTAAACCGCCGTCCGCCGTCTCCTCCTACCGTCCATCAGCCTTACCTCGGTCTTCAGCAAGGTCCTGGAATCCATCCTCACCCGACACATCCACCAGCATCTGCGCCAGTACCACCTCCTTCCCGTTACCCAATGTGGCTTTCGACCATCTGGACCTCGAACATGCCTGTGACCGCATATGGCATTGCGGTCTCCTCTTCAAGCTCCATCCCTTCGCCCTTCCCATTAACTACGTCCATCTGATCGGCTCCTTCCTCTCCCACCGTCCTTCCTGCGTCACCATCCATAACACGGATACCTGCGCCTTTTTTTCCCTCTCTCCCCTTCTGTACCTTTTATATACAGCAGACATACCACCGCTGTCAGCCCCATCCACCTTCTCCAGTTTGCCGATGACACCACCTTCCTTGCCCTTGCCCCCACCCTGCAACGCGCCCAACACTTTCTGCAATCCCATCCTGTCCAGTTCACCGCTTGGTGCAACCAGTGGTTGCTTAAGGTCAATCCCTCTCAAACCCCGGCGATCATTGTAGGCAAAACCACCCCTTCCTTCCGAATCCTTGATTTCTATCTCACCATCTATGGCCGTCCTATCGCCCTCACCCCCATCCTTAAGTACCTTGGCGTCATCCTCGACCATCGACTCTCCTGGACCCCTCATCTCTGGGCAATCCAAGCCAAGGCACACTCCCGACTACGTCTCCTCGAGCTCCTTTCCGGCCGTACGTGGGGTCTGGACCCCTCCACCATACTCCACACCTATAAATCCCTCATCTGTCCTATCCTTTGTTATGCCCATCTGGCCTGGATCTACGCCCCCCTACCTTTTATAAATCCCCTCAAATCCTTGAACGCCATGGTCTCTGTCTTGCCTGCTGCATCCATCTCCCCTCCCTCACATGGATCCTGCATGATCTTATTCCGTTCCCCCACCTCCTCCTCTTCCTTGAAAGGATACAGATCCTGTACACCTCCCACAAACTCGATCCTCCTCACCTGCTTGTCTTGCCCATCCTCTCCCGCCCCCACCCTCTGCTGTGCCTGTTCTCCCACGTCCCACCCGGTCTCCATCTCTCCACCCTCCTTACCCTCTCCCAAGGTGGCTTCCGCCAGCCCCTCCTCCCTGATGATGTCCTCCTCCCCTCCATCTACCCTTCCTATCAAATTTGATCCTCCCCCCTTCCTATGTCCTTTCCTTTAGGCACCCTCCCTCCCTTCCCCTCCCTTCTCTTTAATTTTCCCCCATCCCCCTTCCTCACCCCTCATCCCCCGGGCTTCCCCTGCCCCCTTCCTCCCTTCCCCCTATTTACTCTTCCCATGGCATCTCTGCTCACCCCTCTCCCTCTCCCACCCCTCTCCTGCTCTCTTGGCAGGTCCCTGGACTCGTACACGCTCAGTGGACTTTCGCGCGCCGGGGATCATCGCCATGAGTGTCTCGTGTGTGTGCCTTCGTTTTGTGTGTAGTGTTCTATCGCCGTCACGCCTCCACTGTTCACGTGTGCCGTCGCATTCCTCCGTGTTATGTGCGCCGAGTCAACATGTGTCAGTGTTTTTCTCGTCCAGCGTGAACGGCTTCACGTCTCTTGTTTTTTGTATCTACCTTTTTTGCCCGCCGTTTCATAGTATTGTCTGTGTCACCTATACATCATATAATTGTACCACTTGAGGCTGAAGAGAGGCATAATATGTTGCTGATAGCCCGCTTTTTTTTCTTTATTGTGATTTTTATCGCCTTACACAAGGCGGGCTGAGTACGCCGCTCTTCAGCCTTGGGATTTACAATAAATGATAAATAGAGGTGGCACAGAGAATACAAGCAAAATGGCAGGCAAAACAATGTAGACACTAAAAAACAAAAAACACGGAGCCGTTCGCGCCTGACGAGAAAACATCACTGACACTAGTTGAAACGGCGCACAAAACATGGATGATGGCGATGGTACACGTGAACAGTGGCGACTTGACGGTGAACAAACACTAAACACAAACGAAGGCACACACACGAGACACTGACGGGGATGACCTCCGGTGCGTGAATGTTCACTGTGCGTGTCCAAGTCCGGGCACCTGCTAAGAGAGGAGGAGGAGGAAGGGGAGTGGGAGAGCGAGAGGGGATAGCAGAGAAGCCACGGGCAGGAGAGATAGGGGGAGGGAGGAAGGGGAAAAGAAGCCCGGGGGAAGAGGGGTGGAGGGAGGGGACGGGGAAAAGGAAAGAGAAGGGAAGGGAAGAGAAGGGAGGGAGGGTGCCTAAAGGAAGGGACACCGGAAGTGCGGGGGAGAGCAGGGTCAAAGTTGATAGGAGGGGTAGATGGAGGGGAGGAGGACATCATCAGGGAGGGGGAGCTGGTGGAAGCCACCTTGGGAGTGGGTATGGAGGGTTGAGAGATGGAGACTGGGTGGGACGTCGGAATACAGGCGTGGCAGCGGGCGGGGGTGGGAGAGGATCGGGGAGATGAGCGGGTGAGGAGGATCGAGTTTATGGGAGGTGTACAGGATCCGTATCCTTTCAAGAAAATGGAGGAGGTGGGGGAACGGGATGAGATCGTACTGGATCCGCGTGGGGGAGGGGAGACAGATGCGATAGGCGAGGCGGAGAGCATGGCATTCAAGGATTTGTAGGGATTTATAAAAGGTAGGGGGGGGCGGAGATCCAAGCCGGATGGGCATAACAAAGGATAGGGCGGATGAGGGATTTATAGGTGTGGAGGATGGTGGAGGGGTCCAGACCCCACGTACAGCCGGAGAGGAGCTTAAGGAGACTGAGTCGGGAGCATGCCTTGGCTTGGATTGTCTGGAGGTGGGGAGTCCAGGAGAGGCGATGGTCGAGGGTGACGCCAAGGTACTGAAGGGTGGGAGTGAGAGAGATAGGATGGCCATAGATGGTGAGATAGAAATCAAGGAGGCGGAAAGAAGGGGTGGTTTTGCCTACAATGATAGCCTGGGTTTTGGAGGGATTGACCTTTAGCAACCACTGGTTGCACCAAGCGGTGAACCGGTCAAGATGGGATTGGAGAACGTGTTGGGAGCGCTGCAGGGTGGGGGCAAGGGCAAGGAAGGCGGCTTTCATCGGCAAACTGCAGAAAGTGGACGGGAGGTGACGGCGGCGGCATGTCCGCCGTGTACAAAAGGTACAGAAGGGAGGAGAGGACGGAGCCTTGGGGCACACCGGCGGAGTGGAAAAAGGTGTAGGAATCTGTGTTATGGATGGTGACATAGGAAGGACGGAGGGAGAGAAAGGAGCCGATCAGACGGACGTAGTTAATGGGAAGGGCGAAGGTTTGGAGTATGAAGAGGAGACTGGAATGCCATATGCGGTTATAAGCACGTTCGAGGTCCATGGAGAGGAAGATTGCGGAGCGGCGGGAATTAAGCTGTTCGGAAAGGAGATGAGTGAGGTGAAGGAGAAGGTCGTCGGAAGAGAAGGACGGCCGAAAGCCACACTGGGTAACGGGGAGTAGGCGGTGCGTGCGGAGATGCTGGTGGATGCGTCGGGAGAGGATAGATTCCAGGACCTTGCTGAAGACCGAGGTAAGGCTGATGGGATGGTAGGAGGAGATGGTGGACGGCGGTTTGCCAGGTTTAAGGAACATGAGGATACGGGAGGTTTTCCACAGGTCGGGGTAGTAACCGGTGGACAGGACTACATTGTAGAGCCTGGCCAGGGTGGAGAGGAAAGAGACCTGAGCTTCACGAAGGTGACGGTAGGTGACACGATCGTGACCAGGAGCGGTGTTGCGTTTTTTGCAGAGTGTAGCAAAGAGATCCTGTGTAGTGACAGGGGCATTGAGTTCCGTGTGTGCAATGTTGTCCAAGTACTGGAAACCAGGAGCGAGGGGAGGAACAGAGGTGTCAGTTCGATCGCGGATATCCGGGAAGAGGGAGTAGTCGAACTGGGGATCATTAGGGATGGAAAATACATCGGAGAGGTAGGAGGCAAAGTGATTGGGCTTACTAAGAGTGTCAGGGAAAGGGTGATCATCATGGAGAAGAGGATAATAGGGGGAGGGTTTAGTTCCGGTAAGGCAACAGAAGGCTGACCAGAACTTGGACGAGTTTATAGGTAGGGTAGCAGTTAAACGGGTGCATGTCTGTCGCCAGTCCCGGCGTTTCTTAGCCGCGAGCAAATTACGAATGTGTCGCTGGAGTTGCCGGTGGCGTCGTAGTGTGTCCGGGTCACGTGTGCGGAGGAAAGCACGGTAGAGACGGTGGGATTCACGGAGGAGGAGGACGGCGTGTGGGGGTAAGGTAGGACGGTGGGGATGGATGGCGACAGTAAGGATGTGGACCTCCACAGCCTCAGACAAGGTCTGCTGGAGAAAGGAGGCGGCATGGGTGACTTCATCGGGGTGGTGGTAGGTGAGGGGGTGGGATAGGCCACCTGTATGAGGTGCTTAAAATTACAATAAAGAAAAAAAAACTTAGGAGTGTGAGAAAAGTTCGCCGTTCATCCGTAGGAGTTGCGAGTTGGGCGGTGAGGGTGGCGCATGCACGTGTGTGGGTGGGGTGATTGTCGGTCGACCACTTGTTATGGGACGGCCATTGGATTTGAGGCACCTGTGGTGGGCAGAGGGTGCAGGCTTTTTGCTTAGGGTCGTAAAGTGGGCATTGTGGGCAACATCGGCATCATAGTCGGCTTTGCATCTCATAGATGGCGGCATCGTCGTTGGAAGCGGAGTGGAGGAAGTGATGTTCCGAGAGACTAATAGATGGCGGTATTGTGTGCTGGACGTAGTGTTGTCAGATTCTCGTAGTTGGAGGTATTGCATGTGGTTTCGTCATATTTGGATAGATGGAGATACTGTCTTTCGGCAGTATGGTAGGCGTAGTTTCGTAGGATTCCTATAGATGGAGTTATCGTGTCTGGGCTGCATGTGAAAGCAGTTTAGTCACATTCTCATAGATGGCTTTGTTGTGCCTGAGGGTGGCTTGTCGATGTCGTAACATACGTCGGTATCCTGCGACCATTATTTATTTCTTTATAATTGTTATGTATTTATGGATGTCATTTATTCGATTTATTTATTCATTTCCTTAATTATTTATTAATTGTGGTGATTTCGCTTACGCGCGTACAATTGTGCCGATAGTACAGCGTGTCCCTTCTATTGCGTTTATTGTGTAACTCTACACACCGTCCTTACTTTGCCCTCTGCATCCGACGCTCCACTATGAACTTACCACCACCCACACTAACCACCCCGTGGACTTGCCAACGACACACCCTATCCCAAGTATATTTTCTCACAAAACATCAAGTGTTATTACATTTTATTTCTTATTCATAGTGGACAGGTATTGTAGTTCACCGTACTGCGGTGTACGCTATGTTACCGATGAAAACGCACCATTGCCTGCTGCGCACCGCGACCACCGCACGGCACCCACCCGACGCCACTGCCTCCATGCGACGCTCCAACCAGTGGGCCGACATCGCCCGTCTGGCACCCATCACCGGCAGACAAAGCGATACGCTGTAGCGCGGCAGAAAACAACGCGCCCGGCCGACGCCGCCTGCCCCACCGCTCACGCGCGCACGGAGGCGGCACCCATCGCAGCGCCCTCGCCAGCGGCAAGGGTCACTCCAACCGATACGCCCTAGCCCGCCGCACCCAATGCAGCACCCTGGGTGCGGTGTGACCGCACAAACCGATACGCCCAGAGGTACATAATATAATATAAGCAAGAGGGCACACCTGCCCCTGGCGCCCAGCCACGGGGGTCTCGTCTCGCGACAAGTCGAATCCCACAAGCTACGGCTGAGTCTCAACAGATCGCAGCGTGGCAACTACTCTACCGAGTACAACACTCCGGCCGGTACCTAAGTCGTCTACAGACGATACCGAGTCCCGGCATCGAAATATAGACACCCGAGGTCAACGGGTAGAGGCAGGGCGGCGCCGGGAACAGATTCCAGATAGCACCGCCCGAGTGCCCCGACCGGCAAACAAGTTGGGCCCGTACGGCGCGGCTCCACGTCGGTCAACCGCGCCTAGTAAAGTCACGTATTTTCGACCATTTCGACCCTCAAGACTCCTTGGCGATATCGTTGCCACAATGGCTAGACAGGATTCGGCCTTAGAGGCATTCAGGCTTAAACCCACGGATGGTAGCTTCGCACCACCGTCCGCTCGGCCGAGTGCGTGAAACAAATGTCTGAACCTGCGGTTCCTCTCGTACTGAGCAGGATTACTACCGCAACGACACAGTCAGCAGTAGGTTAAAACTAACCTGTCTCACGACGGTCTAAACTCAGCTCACGTTCCCTATTAGTGGGTGAACAATCCAACGCTTGGCAAATTCTGCTTCGCAATGATAGGAAGAGCCGACACAGAAGGATCAAAAAGCGACGTCGCTATGAACGCTTGGCTGCGACAAGTCAGTTATCCCTGTGGTAACTTTTCTGCCACCTCTTGCTGGAAACTCTCCAAGCCAAAAGAATCGATAGGCCGTGCTTTCGCAGTCCCTATGTGTACTGAACATCGGGATTAAGCTAGCCTTTGCCCTTTTGCTCTACGCGAGGTTTCTGTCCTCGCTGAGCTGGCCTTAGGACATCTGCATTATTCCTTGACAGATGTACTGCCCCAGTCAAACTCCCCACCTGGCAGTGTCCTCGAATCGGATCACACGAGGGAGTAAACTGCGCCGCACACGCACACGGGACGCACGGCATGCGCAGACTTGCACCCACACGCCCCGCACACTGTGGCGCACGGACACGGAGCCGCGGCGCGAACGCAACGCTAACACGCTTGGCTCGAAAACACCGTGACGCCAAGTTTTTATACCACGACGCACGCGCTCCGCCTAACCGAGTAAGTAAAGTAACAATGAATGTAGTGGTATTTCACCGGCGATGTTGCCATCTTCCACTTATGCTACACCTCTCATGTCTTCTCACAGTGTCAGACTAGAGTCAAGCTCAACAGGGTCTTCTTTCCCCCCTAATTTTTCCAAGCCCGTTCCCTTGGCAGTGGTTTTGCTAGATAGTAGATAGTGCAATTTTTTTTTTCAAATTTATTGTACATACAAAAACGCACTTACTTATATTTATGTGTGGGCGTGCAACTTTCTATACATAGCTACTAGATTATAAAAGTGGTTACATTTTATAGCCAAACAAAAAATAACGAAAATGAGCATTCTGCTCCTCAAAAACAAAATAAAAAAAATCGGCCTCTTAGCCTCTCTGGGCTATTCCCGGAGAGTTGCCCATCCCTAGCTACGAGGAGTCGGGCCGCTACTATCTATTCGAAACCACTGTGCAGGATATAATTGTCCTTCCACCACCCCTTTTGAACTACTTTACTACTTTATACAATATTTTCAAACAAAACTTCTCTCAAACATACTATACATTACTGTTGGTCACACAATAACAGCCTTTGCAGCGAGAGGCAGCCAGCACCAACACCGGACGTACTCTTGATAACTCGCACTCTGATCTTCGATCTACTGAACACTCTTCTCGCTAATTCTTCTATTCCACTCAGCGGCCAGGGCCCAGGCGGTCCGACACTAGTCGCCATCCCTGGGGCGGACCAACTGAGGTATCTCATTTGATGTTCTCTGAATACTTTATATATATCATGTGTGACAATATCATGCTAGGTAGTTTCGCTGTGCCACAAGAGACACAGCATTAGTCTATTTCGAAAAATTTTTATAATTTTCAGCATTGTTTAAGATATTAGTCACATCCAGTGTTGGTAATAGCCGCCTTTTCTCTGAGGCACCTTGATCATACATAGGGCATAGAAACACGACGTGCTCCAGCATACCTTGTGGGAACCCACAGTCACACCTTGGCGTAGGTCTTCTTCAAATTCTGTGTAGATATTCAGGATAGGGTCCATGGCCAGTCAAAAACTGAATAGCGCCAGGGGATGGCATCATTACTTTATTCTTAAGTCGTGCCCTGACGCTTGGCAAAAATGTATAAACACGCCTTCCTGTCTCGGAGCGATCCTACTCCTCCTGCCAGAGGTTTAACAACTGATTTTTGATCGTCCTGATGCTAGTAAGGGGTGCGCCCATTATGTCTTGGACACGCTCGATATCTTTTTTCTGCAACCAGTATATCGCTGCCTGCTGGCGAATTATTAAATCCAATGGACACAACCCCATCACCACCAACAGGGCATCAGTAGGGCTAGTACCAAAGGCGCCTACGCATCTTACAACTACATTTCTTTGAACCCGTCTGACTGCCATCGCTGGCTTCACAAAGGCTAGCCTGTGGGCCCACACTCTTGCACCATACCCAACAACAGGAGCTAACAGACAGTTATGATACATTCGCAGTGCTTTCTGCGGCAGGTTGAAACGTCGCTGCCCTATAGTTATGAGTTTATTAAACAAGGCCAACGCCTTTGCAGCAGTCTGCTTAATGTGCTCTCCAAAGTTCCAATGTTCATCCAGGTAAACACCCAAATATCTGTCAGATCCTTGTATAGAGACTATCACATCGTTGATTCGCACTGTTGGGTCTCTATTAAGCTTGCCCTTCAACGACATGTACAAGGACTACCTTGGTGCCACTTTCAATTTAGATCGATTGCACCAACTCTGCAACAGCCCAACAGCTGCTCTTGCACGTTCTTCAATTAAAGCTCGGCTATTCCCTCCCACAAGTATAGCCAGGTCGTCTGCATAGGCCACGACGCCCAGGACTGAGGCATCCCCCTGCAAGATGTTCAGCAGTGGTTCCATTGTTATGTCCCAGAAAACTGGACCAAATTCAGATCCCTGAGGCTTATGGGTGCTCAACATCGAGGGCATCAGCGCCCTGACACACATTAAAAGGAACGAACGTGGACAGACCTAATAAAACTGAAGCACACACTCAAAGAAAGCAGGAAAAGAAGGAAAATGCTACATAAGAAAGTAAAACCGAAGGAAAGGGAAAACATAGCAACAAGAATGCCACAGGAAATTGTCATTGGCTGGCCACTTACATAAAATATGGGCGAGCGTGTCACACAGTGAGCAAATTAAAATTTGCTCCCTAAAATCTTCGTAAAAACATTTGACATGGCACAGAACTTTAAAACTTTAACCACATTCGTCCGAGTGTTGCCTAAAAGAGATGGCAGGTCCGCTGGCAAGCCAGCCGCGGCCCGCTGGTCAGAAAATGAAACGCAATCCAATAAAACGTGGCGCACAGTGACCTGGACGCCGCAAGCACCACACATTGGAGGGTCGTCTCGCCGGAGCAAGAAGCCATGCGTCATAGGGCTGTGGCCTATTCGAAGCCGAGCGAGGAGAACCTCGTCCCGTCGATGAGGCTGAAAGGAAGTACACTACACACGCGTTGGGTGCTTGACTATACGGAGCTTATTGTCAGTCACTTCCAGCCACTCATCCTCCCACCGACGCATGACGCGTGAGCTCAACAGCGAGATGAGTGCGTGCAAGGGGATAGCACACTGAGAGACTTGTGGATGGAGACATGCCTCCTTGGCTGCGAGATCTGCCCTTTCATTCCCAGCAATGCCGACATGCCCCGGAACCCAGCAGAAAGCTACAACCTTCCCCAGTCACTGTAGTCGGAGGAGGGCCTCCTGGATGGTCTGCACTATTTTGTCTACCGGGTACAAATATTGCAATGAGTGAAGGCCACTGACTGAATCGGAACAGACAAGAAATTTAGGAGAGGAAGAATATCTCATCGGCTCCAGTGCCCGCAAGATCGCAGACAATTCTGCATCAAAGACAGTAAAAGTCTGAGGCAGTCAGATCTTGAGGATGCGATCCGGAAAAACAACTGAGCAACCAACAGAATCCCCTTATTTCAACCCATCCGTGAAAACAGCTGCATAGTGGTGTTGCTCAGATAAAATGTCAGAAAATGCTGCATTAAAATCGGTGGCAGGAGTGCAATCACTCTTGTACTGCAATAAATCTAAAGTCACTCCGGGCCTCTTCAGTAACCAGGGTGGCAAGCGGTTAAAACCCTGGATTTGGGGTTGTACAGACTCCACACCGAGGGACTCTAGCACACGTTGCACACGGACCCCAAATGGCAACGTAGCCCAGGGACTGCGCGAAAAAAGGCGGTCCAGAAGTGGATGGGCGACAAGATAGTGAGCAGGCGAGCTGGGAGCTGCAAGAAACTTACAAGCCTGGTGCACCAGCAGGAGCTGCTGCCAGATGGTAAGTGGCGGTTCGCCAGCCTTAGCACAGAAGATGGGTATGGGACTGGCCCAATAAGCACCCGTGGCCAGTCGAATCCCAGCATGGTGAACAGCGTCAAGGATCTGCAAATAAGACGGCCTTGCTGATCCATATACTGTGCACCCATAGTCCAGCCTTGAACGCACAAAAGCTCTATAAAACTGAAGGAGACGCGCCCTGTCCGCTCCCCAAGACCTGTGGCTGAGGCACTTGAGGATGTTCAGTGCCATCAGGCTTCTGGCTTTCAAGTCACGTACGTGTGGCAGCCATGACAACCTGGAGTAAAAAATTAGGCTCAGAAACCGCACTGTGTGTCTAAAATGTAGGACAGTATCCCCCATATGCAAGGCAGGCAAAGTAAAAAGATGACAAGAACGATTAAAATGAACACAAACACACTTATCGGCAGAAAACCGAAAACCCGTCTTTGAAGCCCACTGCTCTAACCATCGCACTGTTAGCTGCAACTGACGGCTCATGGTTGCAACACTGGCGGAGGAACAGAAAACAGCAAAGTCGTCCACAAACAAGGAGCACTGTACTGGACTCCTCACTGTAGACGTTATACTGTTGATGGCTATGGCAAAGAGGGTAACGGTTAAAACACTGCCCTGGGGGACACAGTTCTCTTGCTCAAAGCGATCAGACAGTGTGTAACCAACGCGGATCCGAAAAAACCGGTGAGACAGGAAAGACAGAATTAAAATGGGGAGGTGGCCACGAAAGCCCCATTGATGCAGTTGCGCAAGAATATAGTGTCTCCAAGTAGTATCATATGCCTTACTGATATCAAAGAAGATACCGATACTGTGATGCTGACGGAGGAAAGCCTGCTAATAGCCGCCTCTAGGGGGGTCATGTCGTCGACCGTGGACCGAAATTTTCGGAATCCACACTGAAAGCGGCTAAAGAGCTGTCTGGTCTCTAGTAGCCAGACCAGACGATGGTTAACCATCCGTTCCAGGGTCTTTCCAACACAGCTTGTCAATGGGATACTATGATAACTACTGGGACATGTGCAGTCCTTTCCTGGTTTGAGGAGAGGGACAAGGATGCCTCCCTCCACGAAGTGGGGAACACTCCTGTCTGCCATATGAGATTAAAACATTCGAGGAGGATTTCCTTTGACGCCGCTGGCAGATGTCGAAGCATGGAGTACCGGATGCGGTCGTAGCCTGGTGCAGTGTTAGAAGTCTCAGTAAGTGCCGATCCGAGTTCCCACATGGAGAAAGGGGAGTTGTAGGCCTCAGAACTGTTCGACCGGAAGTCCAAGTTCGCTCTTTCGACAGTCGCACGGTAGCGACGAAACGCTGGATCCTGGGTTGCAGTGGCAGTACTTTGTGCAAAATGCTCTGCCAGCGTCTGAGCAATGGCTCTGGGTGTCGTTTGGAGGCATCCCTGGTTCATGACTGCAGCTATTGGTAAATGGCTGCGTTTACTGGAAATCCTCCGGATGGCTTCCCATACTTTTGTGGAACAAGTGGAACGGCTGATGGAGTCCAGGAACTCCTGCCATGCCATGACTCGAAAGGTGGTAAGATTGACCGATGTTGGGCGGCATGCAAATCGGCGAAGAGCCGCACGCCTGTCCCGGATGGCTGAACGGCACTCTTCTGTCCACCAAGGCACAAGGCGCCGCTTAAGAGGGCCAGAAGACTGTGGTATGGACAGGTCAGCAGTATGATGGATCACAAGTGTGATGTGATCCACCCATTCCTATACGCTGTTGTGACGTTCAAAGACAGCCAACCGAGTGAACAGTGGCGATTTAGCACTGCCAATCATGCACGATGGCGGCCTCTCCTCCAGCAATACACCATCCGCGAGGTGAATGCGGATGGGGAAGTGATCGCTGGAATGAAGGTCGTCAATGACCTCCCAGTGAACAGAGTCGGTGAGGGTTGGAGAGCAGAAAGATAGGTCAATGGCTGAGAATGACCCCGTAGCAGTAGAGAAATGAGTCGGAGCACCTGTATTGAGGATGCACAACACTTGAGATGTTAGGAGGCTCTCCAAAATTCGACCTCGAGTGCAAAGAGAAGTGGAGCCCCACAGGACATGATGGGCATTGAAGTCTCCCAGGAGGAGAAATGGGCGGGGGAGTTGGTCGATAAGATCTGTGAGAGCGTCTAAGGTCATTGCATCCAGAGGGGGAAAATAAAGAGAGCAAACTGTAAGCCTCCGACGTGAATGAATTTCAACTGCCACTGCTTGCAGGTCAGTATCCAGGGGGAGAGCAGAGGAGTGGTGGTCATTATTGACAAACACGGTGACTACACCTTTGGCCCTTTCGCCAGTCAGGTTATCTTTGCAATATAACTTATAGCCCCTGAGTACAGGGGCATCAGATGGTTTTAAATCGTTTCCTGTAAACACAAGCACAGGGGGCGTTGCCGTGCTAGGAGGTTCAGTTTCTCCACATGTGCCTGGAATCCATTCATGTTCCACTGTATAATTGGAGCCATCTATCAGGGTGGGAGTACCTTCATTCTCACTTTCTGTCGGGGAGAAGAGCCCACAATGGGTGGAGGCTCAGTTTTGGGGCGAGATGATTGCCCCAGTCTGACATCAACCTCCATCGCCTCTGAAGAGGAGTCGAGAGAGACGTCAGAGAGAATGACATCAACATCAGCAGACTGTATAACTTCAGTGTCCTTTAGTGGGCGAGTCTTTACCTTTGGCTTTGGCTTCGATTTTCTGGCCTGAGGTGGCATTGGAGCCAAAACCTCAGAAGCAGTAGGGGGTGTAGCAGCGCTGGGCAGTGCACAAGACTGGACCCGGGAAGGGGCAGGAAGTTGGTTGGTTGGTTTGGGGGATTAAAGGGACCAGACTGCCATGGTCATCGGTCCCTTTTTCCAAAGACAAAGAACACCCACAGAGAATAAAAACAAGGAACAGAAGAGATCACAGACGATACAGAACAAGAGATACTGAGACAAAGACATGACAAAACAAACTAAAACCACACAGAGTGTAACGGTGGTTGGCCGACCATAGACATAAAAAAGGAAAGGCCAACCACTTAGAAACACATTAAAAAATTAGTGTAAAACCATAGGCCAAAGGCCAGAATCAACACAAAACAATAAAATAAAACAGAAACACTCAGAGTAAATGATAAAATCCCCCTGCCCGAATAAAACGTAAAACTAAGTCAGCCATAGTGGAGTCGTCTGTTAAAAGGGCAGGGAGCGTAGCAGGCAGCGCAAATGTCTGCCTGACCACAGCTAAAAGGGGGCAGGCCAGCAAAATGTGGGCCACTGTCAAAGCTGCCCCACAGCGACATAGAGGAGGGTCCTCCCGGCGCAGTAAATAACTGTGTGTCAGCTGGGAGTGGCCAATGCGGAGCCGGCAAAGAACTACTGAGTCCCTGCGAGTGGCTCGCAGGGATGACCGCCACACAGCCGTCGTCTCCTTGACAGCACGGAGTTTATTGCGCATTGGCAGGTCGCGCCATTCATCGTCCCATAGCGCCAAGATTTTGCGGCGGAAGACTGCCCGCAAATCAGTCTCTGGGAGGCCAACGTCCAGAGATGGCTTACTGGTGGCCTCTTTCGCCAGGCGGTCAACATGTTCGTTACCCGGGATACCGACATGACCGGGGGTCCACACAAAGACCACAGAGCGGCCGCAACAGGCGAGAGTATGCAGAGACTCGTGGATAGCCATCACCAAACGAGAACGAGGGAAACACTGGTCGAGAGATCGTAAACCGCTCAGGGAATCGCTACAGATAACGAAGGACTCACCTGAGCAGGAGCGGATATACTCTAGGGCACGGAAGATGGCGACCAGTTCAGCAGTGTAAACGCTGCAGCCATCCGGTAAGGAACGTTGTTCGGAAAGGTCCCCTAGAGTGAGAGCATATCCGACACGACCAGCAACCATCGAACCGTCAGTGTAAACAACACCAGAGCCCTGATACGTGGCCAGGATGGAATAATAGCGGCGGCGGAAGGCCTCTGGAGGGACTGAGTCCTTAGGGCCCTGTGCCAAGTCGAGCCGAAGGCTAGGGCGACGAACACACCATGGGGGTGTATGCAAAGTAGCCCGGAAAGGAGGTGGAACAGTGAAACCCTGGAGCCCAGAGAGAAGCTCTTTGACGCGGACCGCTATTGTACAACCAGACCGGGGCCGACGTTCTGGCATACGGACGACCGACCGCGGGAACAGGAGGCGATAGTTTGGATGCCCGGGCGAGCTTAGAACATGGGCAGCTTAAGCGGCCAGCAAACGTTGGTGTCGGAATCGCAGTGGAGGTACACCTGCCTCCACTAGTACGCTGTCCACAGGGCTGGTGCGGAAAGCGCCAGTGGCAAGGCGTATCCCGCTGTGGAGAATCGGGTCCAGCACCCGTAACGCAGATGGGGATGCTGAGCCATAAGCCAGGCTCCCATAATCCAGACGGGACTGGATTAACGCCTGGTAGAGCCGCAACAGTGTAGAGCGGTCGGCGCCCCAGCGGGTGTTGCTCAAGCATCTCAGAGCGTTTAGATGCCGCCAACACGTCTGTTTCAGCTGCCGGATATGAGGCAGCCAAGTCAACCGGGCATCGAAAACCACCCCCAAAAACCTGTGGGTCTCCACCACAGCAAGGAGTTCGTCGGCAAGATAAAGCCGCGGCTCAGGATGGACTGTTCGGCGCCGGCAGAAATGCATAACGCAGGTCTTGGCTGCCGAAAACTGAAACCCATGCGCTACAGCCCAAGACTGCGCCTTACGGATAGCGCCCTGTAACTGACGTTCAACAGCTGCAATGCCAGTAGAGCTGTAATAAAGGCAGAAGTCGTCAGCATACAGGGAAGCGGAGACAGAATTTCCCACGGCCGCAGCAAGCCCGTTAATGGCTATTAAAAACAGACAGACACTTAAAACAGAGCCCTGTGGCACACCGTTCTCCTGAACGTGGGAGGAACTATACGAGGCCGCGACTTGCACGCGGAAGGTACGACACGACAGAAAATTGCGGATAAAAATCGGCAGAGGACCCCGAAGACCCCATCCATGAAGCGTAGAAAGAATGTGATGACGCCATGTCGTATCGTACGCCTTCCGCATGTCGAAAAAGACAGCGACCAGGTGCTGACGGCGGGCAAAGGCAGTACGGATGGCCGACTCCAGACTCACCAGATTGTCGGTGGCGGAGCGGCCTTTACGGAACCCACCCTGAGACGGAGCCAGAAGGCCCCGAGACTCCAGTACCCAATGCAAGCGCCGGCTCACCATCCGTTCAAGCAACTTACAAAGAACGTTGGTGAGGCTAATGGGACGGTAGCTGTCCACCTCCAGAGGGGTCTTCCCAGGTTTCAAAACGGGGATGACAATGCCTTCCCGCCATTGCGACGGAAACTCCCCCTCGACCCAAAGACGGTTGTAAAGATCGAGAAGGCGCCGCCGGCAGTCCACTGAAAGGTGTTTCAGCATCTGACAGTGGATGCCATCTGGCCCAGGATCGGTATCAGGGCAAGCAGCTAGGGCACTGCTAAATTCCCACTCACTGAATGGAGCATTGTAAGATTCCGGGTGGTTGCTGCGAAACGAAAGGCTCCGACGTTCCAGCCGCTCTTTAATGGAGCGGAAGGCCTGGGGGTAATTCGCAGAAGCGGAACTCATAGCAAAATGCTCTGCTAAGCGATTTGCAATGACGTCGGAGTCGGTACAAACGGCTCCATTCAGTGAGAGCGCAGGGACGCTGGCAGGGGTCCGATAGCCGTAGATGCGTCGAATCTTGGCCCAGACCTGCGAGGGAGTGACATGGAGGCCAATGGTGGACACATACCGCTCCCAGCACTCCTTCTTGCCTTGGCGGATAAGGAGGCGGGCCCACGCACGCAGCCGTTTGGAGGCGATAAGGTGGGCTAAGGAGGGATGTCGCTTGTGACGCTGGAGCGCCCGCCGGGGATCTTTAATCGCTTCAGCGATCTCAGGCGACCACCAAGGCACAGCCTTCCGCCGAGCGGACCCAGAAGAACGGGGAATGGCAGATTCGGCGGCAGTAACGATGCCGGTGGTGACAGATTGAACCACCGCATGAATGTCATCAGTAGAGAGAGGCTCAAAAGCGGCAGTGGAGGAGAACAAATCCCAGTCAGCCTTATTCATAGCCCATCTGCTAGGGCGCCCAGAAGAGTGACGCTGTGGTAGTGACAAAAAGAGCGGAAAGTGGTCACTACCACACAGGTCGTCATGCACACTCCATTGGACAGACGGTAAGAGGCTAGGGCTACAGATGGAAAGGTCAATGGCGGAGTAGGTGCCATGCGCCACACTGAAGTGTGTGAAGGCGCCATCATTTAACAGCGAGAGATCGAGCTGCAACAACAAATGTTCAATGATGGCGCCTCGACCTGTGGCCACTGACCCACCCCACAGAGGGTTATGGGCGTTGAAGTCGCCCAATAGCAAGAAAGGCGGCTGCAATTGGGCGACCAGTGCAGCCAGGACATGCTGCGAGACATCACCATCTGGTGGAATGTAAAGACTGCAGACGGTAATAGCCTGTGGCGTCCATACGCGTACAGCGACAGCCTCGAAAGGCGTCTGGAGAGGGACAGACTGGCTGTGCAGAGTGTGAAGGACATATATGTAGACGCCACCAGACACCCTTTCACAAGCTGCTCGGTTCTTGTACTAACCCCGATAGCCACGGAGGGCGGGGGTTCGCATCGCTGGAAACCAAGTTTCCTGGAGAGCAATACAGAAGAAAGGGCGAAGGCTGAGAAGTTGGCGGAGCTCAGCGAAATGGTGGAAAAAACCGCCGCAGTTCCACTGGAGGATGGTATTGTCCATGGCTGAGAAAGGCGTGAAAGGACTGGGAAGGCAATTTACGCCGCTTGTTCACTCACTGCCACCGATTCAGTACCCGTACGAGAGGCATCCATGGCGTCTGAGGGACCAGCGAGATCAAGGTCCTCAGCGGACGCTAGAATCTCGACTTCATCCTCAGACGCAGAGCGCGAAAGGTGCGGTGGGGTTGGTGCCACCGCAAGTTCTTTGGCCTTAGAGGTCTTTCTCTTGGACTTCTCTCGCTGAACCTTGGGTTTCACCGGCTGGGAAGGCTTCACCGATTCAGTCTCCGGGACAGAGGAGGATCGTGAAGCCCTACGCCCGGCCGCTGGTGAGGACTTATGCCACTGGTGGCCGTCATCCTTCCCGCTGGTGGAACCCTGGGAAGGGAGGGTCCCAAGGGAACTCTTACGGGCGAGAGTAGCCGAAGAAGTTGGACGCTTCTCCGGCTGAGAAGCGGGGACGGACGTCCCCGACGGGTGGGAGGAGGTTGCTCCTGAGGTAGGTGGTGCAGGAGCAACCGGTTGGGTAGAGCCCCCCACGGGCAAGGGGGCAGGAGGAGTCTTACTGCTTATCGAGCTGGCTGGAAGTCTCGAAACTGATGGAGCTAGCACAGTTGTTGTAGCAGCTGCATAAGAAGATGTCATTCTCACAGGATGGAGTCTGTCGTATTTCCGTTTGGCCTCAGTATAGGTCAGCCGGTCCAGGGTCTTATATTCCATGATTTTGCGCTCTTTCTGAAAGACTTTGCAGTCAGGCGAGCAAGGTGAATGGTGCTCCCCGCAGTTGACGCAGATAGGAGGCGGGGCACATGGAGTATCGGGATGAGATGGGCGTCCGCAATCGCGACATGTGAGGCTGGAAGTGCAGCGGGAAGACATATGACCGAACTTCCAGCACTTGAAGCACCGCATCGGGGGAGGGATATAGGGCTTGACGTCACATTGGTAGACCATCACCTTGACCTTTTCCGGTAACGTATCACCCTCGAAGGCCAAGATGAAGGCACCGGTAGCAACCTGATTGTCCCTCGGACCCCGATGAACGCGCCAGACGAAATGAACACCTCTACGTTCTAAGTTGGCGCGCAGCTCGTCATCAGACTGCAAAAGGAGATCCCTATGGAAAATAACACCCTGGACCATATTTAAACTCTTATGTGGTGTAATAGAAACGTTAACATCCCCCACCTTGTCACAAGCCAGTAACCTGCGGGACTGGGCGGAGGATGCCGTTTGTATCAGTACTGACCCAGAGCGCATTTTAGACAAGCCCTCCACCTCCCCAAACTTGTCCTCTAAATGCTAGACGAAGAACTGAGGCTTTGTGGAGAGAAAAGACTCCCCATCAGCTCTCGTGCAAACTAAGAATCGGGGCGAATAACTGTTACCACCATCCTGAGACTTACGCTCTTCCCACGGCGTGGCCAGGGAGGGGAACGTTTTCGGATCGTACATCTGAGCATTAAATTGAGCCCGAGAACGCTTAGAGACTGCTGGCGGCTGGCCGCCAGCGAGAGATGATGTACCACGCTTCATTGCGGGTCATCCGCCCTGATGCCACCTACTCCGACCAAGGGCCCTCCCCACGGGCGCCACCCAGCCACAGCAATAGCCACCTGGCAGGATGGCCATTGCCGGGAGTCCTGATGCCCCAGGGAGATGGGCATCTACTCCTTGGCATACGTGGGGAGTGAACGGCGCAGGCATCAGTAGAGCGATCCCTGTGTTGTCAGGGGGCTACAACCAAGAGGGTACATGGCGGCCCCACCACAACGGACTGGCTACCGTGCTGGATGTTAGGTGACATGTGGTCCATGGGCGTCGTCAGTGCAGAAAATGGCCCCGCACAGTGCTTGGCAGAAAGTGCACGCAGGGGCGCATCGATGCCCAAGAGATGGAGAGCGGGCAAGACTGCAATGCAACGACGAATAAGATGGCGAAAGTTCTCAACACAACACGGACACAATGCACCAAGTAAGGCGCCCTTCCCCAATCGGCTCGCTCTTCGGAAAAATTTTGAGATATGGAGGTCAAACCCGACAGGGGACCATCACATAAGGCCGAAACGTTTGAGACTCCTTTTAGTCACCTCTTACGACAGGCAGGAATACCGCGGGCCTATTCTAACCCCCGAACCCGCAGGGGGAGGGCAGGAAGTTCCATGATGTCAGCTACCATGGCCTGGTCAGACGGCTGGGGGGCGGGGGGGGGGGGGGCCAGCAGGCTTCACGGGAACGGCAGGTGTTAGTGCTGACAGTAGCAACCTCCAGTTGTGTAGCGGCATCGGTTTTCAAAACTGGCTGTTTCAGAATGGAAGAAAAGGAGGCAGCGAACGTGGGCAGCTGCATGGACTTGTAGAGTTTCTTTGCCTCACCATACGGGATGCGTTTTGTGGCTTTAAGTTCCTGGATCTTCCGTTCCTCAAGCAAAACTCTGCATCCCCAGAGCAGTTGACACACTTGGGAGGAGAGGAGTAACCAACTCCATCATGGGCGGCTTTACCACAATTCCTGCAAGTGGATTCCCCTCTACAGCCGAGAGTAGTGTGTCCAAAGTGTTGGCATTTAAAATACTGCATGGGGTTGGGGTAATAAGGTCGTACACTGAGACATAGGAAACCTGCCTTCACATGCTTTGGCAATTTGGCGCTGTTAAATGTAAGGATAAATGAGTCAGTCTTTATGAGAGTACCATCCACCCGTTTCATAACGTGTTGCACGTCAACAATTCCTTCCCGGGACCATTCAGCCTTCAGTTCATTTTGGGGAATGTCAACGAGATCTCTGCAAGTCACAACACCCTTGCTGTAGTTCAAGGTGTTGTGAAATTCAGTCTCTATCGCGAACTCCCCAAGAAATTGTGCTTTCTAAAGGTTCTGGACTTCTTGGAAACTAGATGTTTCAACATACAAGGTTCCATTTCGCAAGCGCTTGACAGATTTTAAGGTGCCAGCAGTGCCTTCTAAGCCTTTCTGTATATAAAATGGCGAAACTTTATCAAAACTCCCCTCCTTTCTTTGAATTATGAGAAACACATTCTGCAAAGCAGTTTGCATTCTGTTACTAGTAACTGAATCAGGAGGACTGGCTACACGAGCCCTCATGTTGGATTGGGTGTTAGAACCCACCAGCAGTCCACCCTTTCCGCTGACAGGAGAAGAATAAAAGTTCGAGAGTTCCATCTCGGTCCCACGAGCAGCTAGGGAAGTAGAAGTCCACCTAGACAGAGCCCCTTGTGCCTAGGTAAGCCTTATACAACTGAGGTGCGGCAGGTTCCCCAGAGGTTGCCCGCTAATGACTGTTCCACCTCAACAGCCATGCATCTCATCAGAGTGCAGCACACCTTGAGATTGAGGGGTTGTTTATAGAGGTTTATTCCATCTTTGCGATCCGGGCGGTCAAGCCAAGATCCCCACTCCCTGAGACTCACAACATTCCACTGCCGCGCCGCATGGTGGTCGTTGAAGTATGCCCAGAGCTTACGGTGACAGAGGACTGGTGGCGCTTACTAGTCCCCAGCTCAGAAACCCCGGGCTCGCCAAGCCCGTACCCAGAAAATGAATGATGAGCCCTTGGGGGTGACAGCCCCGGGATATTTGCTTAGATACCATAGTCCCAGGAGCCATGATCCTTGCCAGTCTATTATTACAGTTGGCCTCCAGACATAGGTACAGCGGCCCAGGGCACTCCATCTCACACTAGCGTGAGGAGAGCGCCGGTCACCATAGGTTGTCAAAGGCCCCTGAAATATCCACCGTGATGCCCAAAATGTATTTTGCACTGACCAAGTGGACAGCCCGCGACACCTCATTGATCGCATCCTGTGTGGAGCTACCCTTTTGGAATCCGAACTGCCGATCACTCATGCCATGCAAAGCCCTGTGGCTCAAGAGTGTGTCAGTGAGCAATTTCTCAAAGGTTTTACCCAACACGTCTAAGAGGCAGATCGGTCGATAAGACTTGGGCGACTGGGGATCCTCGTCGGCACCCTTCTTTATGATCACCACATCTGCAATTTTCCATCTGCTTGGATATGTTCCCAGTTGTAGACACATATTATAAATTTTGACTAAGTCTGGAGCAAGCTGAGGGGCTAAAAACTGTAGTATTTCTGCTGGCACCCCGTCTGGACCAGGCGCCTTCTTCCTGGCAAAAGTATGAAGCGCCGCCACCACCTCCTCGGAAGAGAAAGGGTACACATGCGCTTCATTTCCGTATAGTTCGAGTAAAGCAGTCCGTATTGCCCGCTGTTCCACAGTGTCCTCCTCGACGACGTCGTCTTGCAACAAGACTTCCATCAAGACGTTAGCTGTGTCTTCCCATGACGTTGTACACTGTCTATTCTCCAACTGCAGAGTGGACAGCATCGTTGGTTATCTGATCTTCTCTCTTATGAGCTTGTATGGGACCCCCCCATGGGTCCAGTCCCAGCTGCTCGTTCACAAAGTTCTGCCATGACTGCCATCTTGCACGTTGTACAGAATCCTGGTATCAGGCCTTGAGATGGTGATAGATCCTCAAGTGATACTGTCTCTCTTCTTGTGTAAAGCTCCTTTGATAATTGCCCCGCGCCCGTCTGACAGATCGCTTGAGCTCAGTCTGCTCTGGGGACCACGGAGTAGCCTGCTTGCAGACAAATCTTGCCACCTGAGGAACTGCCGCGGCAATATCCGCCTCAATGGATGCCACTAACTCGTCCACCACTTCATCCACGTTGTGTATCTCTTCCTCAGGTCCCAGCCCTGGAGGACGAAACTCCTGTACCAGCCGGTTCCAATCCGTCTTCCGATAGTTATAACGCTCTACCCAGTCCCCAAAATCTTCTTCAATTTCCATACAATAGTAGAACAATATACAGTTATGGTCACTGACTGTGAGGTTACTCGCTACTCTCCAATCTCTGATGTGCGGTGCTGCGCTCTGAGATGCTAGAGTATCCGATGATATGTTGTCTAAATTGACAGTATACATTAACAAGAAATACCAAATGCGGCATCAAATTAAGTTGGACTACAATTACGGGTTCATTACAAAATTGTGTAAGCACAGTTGTTTTAATAAGCTTATTCAGAACTACAACCGCGCTCATGGGATTCTCGCCAGAGAACACCACTTGTGCAGTTGCAGGAAATCCGGGAATCCGACCAGCACAGGAGGCAGGTTCTTGAATTACTAAGATGTCGAGCAAGTCTTAACTCTTGCGCAACCAAATGGCTACGCATTGCATTAATCTGCAAAACTTTAAAACACCCCATCAACCAGGGGGATTAAAGACATGCAGGTGGCTGGCGGGCCATGGCTTCGAGAAATCTGTGACATTTGTTCCATACATTTTTACCATATCTTTGTATATTTTCTCGGGATCAAATTTACGGCCCCACCTGGCAAATACCTGCTCCACCAAGTTCTTTAATTCGTCCGGTTGCGACGGAATGTTTGCCGCATGCAAATTTATACAATCCACGTCCTCCAAGGCGGGATACGTGATGTCTTCCCCATACCTGTGTTCCGTTCTTACAAGCTACCTCAGTGCAACGAGCCTCGTTAACCGCAACTTATGTTCGAACTTACCGTACACCTCTCCTGGACCAACTGCATTGTAAGAAATACCTCCACCATTCAACTTTACAATATTTTTAGTAATTACATCAGAGCTACTACTACCACCACCACCATCTTCAGTAGGGACTCTACTAGCGTCTTCTTAATCTGGCCGCTGTGGATCTTGCTTCGCAGGCTCCTCCAACTTGGTGCTCGACGGTCGACAAGTTAGCCGACCTATCGCCTTCTCCAAGTCGACGTCCGTCTGATGCCAACGTCAACCATCGATCCTCCAGTGGTGCCCCGAACTTCTTCAGGGCAGTACAGCGAACCTGTGGACAGAGCCTTACTAATTAATTTACCCTGATCCGCGTCCCTTTTGATTTTGCTAGGTGACTTCTTTTTCGGCACCTTAAGGGTCGCCATAGTCTCTGGATGATTCTATCGAGTAACATTCGGTAGGTGGGGCAGTCTTTAGGTCCATCACACTTTCTTCCTCTTTCCTTACACGGTATGCAGATGGAAGATTTGTCCTTATTAGGACAGGCCTTCCTTTCGTGCCCCGCCTGCCCACAATGGGCACATAAGGCTTGCTCTTCACTACAATACTTATTTTTATGGTTGAGATATTGGCACTTGGCACCGCCAAGTAGTCCTTTATGTTTAGCACAGAATATCCAACATACAGTCTGACTATTCTGGTGAGAGGTTTCCACAATTCAGGTGAGACCTCCACCACGTGGTGTAGTGTGACTTTTTCTCTAGGTCCTACTTTGAATCTAAGCCTGAACTGACTATCAAACTCCTCCCTTGTCATTGTCATATCGAAATTCTGCACATATATGGTATCCATAAGACTATCTGCGTTCATGTATGTTGGGACGTCGTAAAGGCATATCAAAGGCCTTCGCCTCCTTAGCGGTTCGCATTTGACCTTCTCAACAAGTTGAGGATTTGTCATGATACGCTGACTATCCTCCTGAGTCGCTGCCTCTACAATTAGTACCTTTTCTGCAGTCCGTACGGTGTTGATTTTAATTTTGTCAAGTTTAGGATCTATACATTTTTTGAATGCAGTTTTAACTGCCCGAATGTCCTCCCTGTCTTTAGGTTTGATAAAAACTGTTGGGACAGTTTTCTTTATGTTCTCCTGAATCGTTTCTTTGGCCGACGGCGCTTTAACCAAAGAGATACTCGCAACCGCGGCATATGACTTGAATACTGGTGGCTGAGTTCTAAGATGTTCATTCTCTCTCTGCAGTTCCAACAATCGGCCCTCTAATTGAGAGTGGGCCATTGCCCACCTAGAAACACAATCCTGAATGTTGTTAATCACCTGGTTACTAATCTAGCCATTCTTAACACTGAAATCTATCAGTTTCAAAAAGCGAGCATGACGCTCAACTACCAAAAGAGCTTCATCCTGAACCGAGTCACTCTCCACTTGTTTGGCCATGATGACAGATGAAGACAGTGAAAAATGGAGGCCCGTCTCTTTCCCCGGACCGGCCTCTCTGGCATGGGGGGAAGGCTAAATGCAACTCGCTCACTGGTCCCACCCATTGACCAAGAGCTTTCAACAACTGAGCTGCTAGGTTTAGTACGACGTGAGTACAGCGCACTGGTCCTCTTCAACAGCAGCATCATCGAAGTTTTCACCCACTCCCTTACCGGTGAATGCCTCCCGCATTCCAGGAGAGTGGATTCACTCTCCATCCTTCACCCCCTACTGGGCCGAGTTCCCACCAGAAGGCTAAAGACCCGGGCCTACTTAGGTGCCAGGTCGGTCCCCCAGACGTTCGGGGGTCTGGACCCATCTAACCTAACTGGCGACATGTCACCACACCCCGGCTTGGCAGACCATGCTCCGGAATTCCAGGAGCAAGGCGGGTGACCTTTGCTGACTTGGGCCAGGTTCCCGCAGCGACAAATGCAGCCGCCGGAACTGGTGTGCAGGATGGTCAGCACACCATCGCACCCCTGCCCTTCGGTCGCCCGAAGGCTTAACAGCTCCACCACGAGAAGGCGGGCAGGGGCACTTGGGAAGTAGAGGCTGAGATGTTCGAGACGCATCCTTCCCCCACTGCCTATTCCCAACCAAGGACCCACATTACCTGCAGGCCCACAGCATGAGACAGCCGGAGCTGGTAGTAGATAGGGACAGTGGGAATCTAGTTAATCCATTCATGTGTGTCACTAATTAGATGATGAGGCATTTGGCTACACTAAGAGAGTCATAGTTACACCCGCCGTTTACCCGTGCTTGCTTGAATTTCTTCACGTTGACATTCAGAGCACTGGGCAGAAATCACATTGCGTCAACACCCACTAGGGCCATCGCAATGCTTTGTTCTAATTAGACAGTCGGATTCCCCCAGTCCGTGCCAGTTCTGAGTTGATCGTTGAATGGCAGCCGAATAGAATGTGCACGCCCGCGTGGCCCCGGAGGGGCACGCTAAGGCAGACGTGGTCTCACAGCAAGGAAGATCCGTGGGAGGCCAAGGCACAGGACCGAGCTCGGATCCTGCACGGAGGTTCAAGCCCCGGGACGCGATCGCCGCGCAGGTGCACGCATCCTGCACCGCCAGCCAGCACAAGGCCGACCAATGGCGAGAACAGACCACGCCCACACTAAACGCCCACACCTACTGGCACCCCTACAGAACTCACCTCGGCCAGGCCCAGCACGTTAGCGCTGACCAACTTCCGGACCAAGCCCGAAACGCCCCGATCCCCAGAACCAATCCCTATTCTGGGTATGAACCAGCACGACAACTCCACGTGGCCCTCTCCCAGATTTTCAAGGTCCGAGGGAACATCGGCACACAGCTGCAACTGCGGTGCTCTTCGCGTTCCAAACCCTATCTCCCTGCTAGAGGATTCCAGGGAACTCGAACGCTCATGCAGAAACGAAAACTCTTCCCCGATCTCCCGACAGCGTCTCTGGGTCCTGTTGGGCTACCCCGACGAGCATCTCTAAAAGAGGGGCTCGAATTGTATCGGTTCCACTGCCGGGTTCCGGAATAGGAACCGGGTTCCCTTTCGCCCAATGGGGGCCAGCACAAAGTGCATCATGCTATGATGGCTCCCATCAACATTGGATTTCTCCTAGGGCTTAGGATCGACTGACTCGTGTGCAACAGCTGTTCACACGAAACCCTTCTCCGCATCAGCCCTCCAGGGCTTCGCTGGAGTATTTCCTACTACCACCAAGATCTGCACTGACGGCGGCTACAGGCAGGCTCACGCCCAGACCCTTCTGCGCCCACTGCCGCGACCCACCTACTCGTCAGGGCTTCGCGGCCGGCCGCAAGGACCGGCCATGGCTGCCAGACTGACGGCCGAGTATAGGCACGACGCTTCAGCGCCATCCATTTTGAGGGCTAGTGGCTTCGGCAGGTGAGTTGTTACACACTCCTTAGCGGATTCCGTCTTCCATGGCAATCGTCCTGCTGTCTTAAGCAACCAACGCCTTTCATGGTTTCCATGAGCGTCGATTCGGGCGCCTTATCTCGGCGTTTCGTTCATCCCACAGCGCCAGTTCGGCTTACCAAAAGTGGCCCAGTTGGCACTCCAATCCGAGTCGTTTGCTCGCGGCTTCAGCATATCAAGCAAGGCAGAGATCTCACCCATTTAAAGTTTGGTAATAGGTTGAGGTCGTAGTGGCCCCAGGGCATCTAATCATTTGCTTTACCGGATGAGACTCGTACGAGCACCAGCTATCCTGAGGGAAACTTCGGAGGGAACCAGCTACTAGATGGTTTGATTAGTCTTTCGCCCTATACCCAGCTCCGACGATCGATTTCCACGTCAGAATCGCTACGGACCTCTTCAGGGTTTCCCCTGACTTCGTCCTGGCCCGGCATAGTTCACCATCTTTTGGGTCCCAACGTGTACGCTCTAGGTGCACCTCACCTCGCAATGAGGACGAGACGCCCCGGGAGTGTGGAGGCTGCAGCCCTGTGAAGGGCGGGGAAGCCCCATCCTCCCTCGTCCAGCGCAAGGCGAGACATTCCCTTTCATTACGCCTTTAGATTTCGTACAGCCCAATGACTCGCTCACATGTTAGACTCCTTGGTCCGCGTTTCAAGACAGGTTGTGAAATTGTCCAAAGCTGAGAAGTGCGGCCCATCACATACCGGAACGGCCCCACCTCGCGGCGAGTGGAAAGGCAACCAGACACAACCCCACTGCGGATTGCTCTGCACGGGCGGCCGGCCCCATGTGCCGAGGGCGGTGGCAAGTGGCCGCATGGGCGTGAATCTCACCCGTTCGACCTTTCGGACTTCTCACGTTTACCCCAGAATGGTTTCACGTACTTTTGAACTCTCTCTTCTTAGTTCTTTTCATCTTTCAGTCACGGTAGTTGTTCGCTATCGGTCTCGTGGTCATATTTAGTCTCAGATGGAGTTTACCATGCACTTGGAGCTGCACTCTCAAGCAACCCGACTCGAATGAGAGGTCCCGCCGACGCTCACACTGGCCGCTATGGGCCTGGCACCCTCTACGGGCCGTGGCCTCAATCAAGTTGTACTTGGGCTCGGCGCGAGGCGTCGGGGTATCGGATCCTCTCAAGCACCACATGCCACGACAGGCGGCAGCCTGCGGGGTTCGGTGCTGCACTCTTCCCTGTTCGCTCGCCTCTACTGGGAGAATCCTTGTTAGTTTTTTTTCCTCCGCTTAGTAATATGCTTAAATTCAGCGGGTAGTCTCACCTGCTCTGAGGTCGTTGTACGAGGTGTCGCACGCCACACCGCCAGCCAGTTGTGCACGCTACCGAGACAGTACCGATATGCGAACAGACAGGCGACGGGCGCGCATCGCATGTTTAAGGAGACGCGGCCGGCCCCACAGGCGGCCACGACACTCCCAGGTCTCCGAAGCGGGACAAATGCCGTGCTCTTCAGTATACGCAGCCGGCCCTCAGCCAGACGTGGCCCGGGATCGGAATCCATGGACCGCAATGTGCGATCGAAACGTCGATGTTCATGTGTCCTGCAGTTCACATGTCGACGTATAATTATCTGCGTTCTTCTTCGACCCACGAGCCGATCGATCCACCGTCCTGGGTGATCATTTTTAGTTTCTTCTGTCTCATTCAAAACAGTTGCATAGGTGGGACTGGGGCGTTTGACGGCCCCTGTTCCAGTGTTTTGTCCAACGGCCCCACAGCCGATTGGCGTCGTACGGCTCCAAACTGGAGCGGACAGGCACTTAGGCGAAAGTCATTCAAAATCGGCGCCAGGCGCCAGGTGCCGCAGGCCAGCCGCTCCAGAGCTTCAGCGCTCGTACCACACAACATTTCAGTTAGTTTTGAGAAGCTCGCGTGGTTCTGCACGAGGCGCACGGCTACTGCGAGCCGTACACGTAGTGTGTTGCACGACACGACACGCACATCAAAAGCCATGCAGTCTAGTCGGTAATGATCCTTCCACAGGTTCACCTACGGAAACCTTGTTACGACTTTTACTTCTACTAAATGATCATGTTTGGTTATCTTTCCGGTAGCATCGGCAAGGACAGAGTTGATGCCACGTACCAGTCCGAAGACTTCACTAAATCATTCAATCGTTAGTAGCGACGGGCGGTGTGTACAAAGGGCAGGGACGTAATCAACGCGAGCTTGTGACTCGCGCTTACTGGAAATTCCTCGTTCATGGGGAACAATTGCAAGCCCCAATCCCTAGCACGAACGAGGTTCAGCGGGTTACCCCGACCTTTCGGCCTAGGAAGACACGCTGATTCCTTCAGTGTAGCGCGCGTGCGGCCCTGAACATCTAAGGGCATCACAGACCTGTTATTGCTCAATCTCGTGCAGCTAGAAGCCGCCTGTCCCTCTAAGAAGAAAAGTAATCGCTGACAGCACGAAGGATGTCACACAACTAGTTTGCAGGCTAGAGTCTCGTTCGTTATCGGCATTAACCAGACAAATCGCTCCACCAACTAAGAACGGCCATGCACCACCACCCACTGAATCAAGAAGAGCTATCAATCTGTCAATCCTTCCAGTGTCCGGGCCTGGTGAGGTTTCCCATTGTAAGAGATCTTTACATATATTATTATTGTTAAACACTGCAGTCAGTCGGGAGAATCATTCGTTTGGACAATTTGTTCCTTTTACGAAAGACTGCGAATTCCAGATATGTACAAAGCCGTTTTGGACGATTTAGCACAGACTCAGTGGTTGCAGGCTCTCTTCGAGACAGATGAAACTCTTCCACTAATTACAGGGCTAACGTGATCAACAAATGATTCAGAAAAAAACTAATTCGTTCATTCATTCCAGAACAAAAAAGTCACAAACCTTATATATGGAGAAAATCGTATATTAAATCCATCTCCATTATATGTCCAGATCTCCACTGATTCCATGCCTTAATTATTTTTCTTTTACAATATCTTTCTCTTCAAAACAAACCGCTAGCGGCACGAATTTGAATTGGCTCGCTTTTGCGAGAAGAGAAGGAGAATATGTATCTCTCAGAGACATGTCGATCCCTCGACAGATACTCCAGAAGCTGTCCAAGTTACCACTCTAACAACCATGGACAATGCATATATGCATCTCTGTTATTTCAAAGAATAAACGCACTAGAAAATACTTTGGCTTCGACGAGCTGTCGCCGCATATATCACGAGAAAATTTGATCAGATAACTTTTCCAAAGTGAATGAATGTGGATGATTTGATTGAAAATGATTAATTGGTGCGTGGTAGAGGGTATTTGCAGTGGGGACATTACACCGTGTTGAGTCAAATTAAGCTGCAGGCTCCACACCTGGTGGTGCCCTTCCGTCAATTACTTTAAGTTTTAGGTTTGCAACCATACTTCCCCCACAACCCAAAAGCTTTGGTTTCCCAGAGGCTGCCCGCCGAATCATCAGAGGAACTACAGCGGGTAGCTGGCTGGCATAGTTTATGGTTAGAACTAGGGCGGTATCTGATCGCCTTCGAACCTCTAACTTTCGTTCTTGATTAATGATAACATACCTGGCAAATGCTTTCGCTTCTGTTCGTCTTGCGACGATCCAAGAATTTCACCTTTAACGTCGCAATACGAATGCCCCTGCTTGTCCCTATTAATGATTACCTCGGGTTCCGAAAACCAACAAAATAGAACCGAGGTCCTATTCCATTATTCCATGCACAGAGTATTCAGGCGGGCTTGCCTACTTTAAGCACTCTAATTTGTTCAAAGTAAACATGCCGGCCCACCGAGACACTCAATAAAGAGAACCCTGGTAGGATATCAACAGGATCCGTCTCGGGACGCACGAGCATGCACGAGGCGGTCGCACGCCTTCGGCTCGCCCCACCGGCAGGACGTCCCACGATACATGCCAGTTAAACACCGACGGGCGGTGAACCAACAGCGTGGGACACAAATCCAACTACGAGCTTTTTAACCGCAACAACTTTAATATACGCTATTGGAGCTGGAATTACCATGGCTGCTGGCACCAGACTTGCCCTCCAATAGATACTCGTTAAAGGATTTAAAGTGTACTCATTCCGATTATGGGGCCTCGGATGAGTCCTGTATCGGTATTTTTCGTCACTACCTCCCCGTGCCGGGAGTGGGTAATTTGCGCGCCTGCTGCCTTCCTTGGATGTGATAGCCGTTTCTCAGGCTCGCTCTCCGGAATCGAACCCTAATTCCCCGTTATTCGTTACAACCATGCTAGGCACAGAACCTACCATCCACAGTTGATAAGGCAGACATTTGAAAGGTGCGTCGCCGGTACGAGGACCGTGGGATCAGCCCAAAGTTATTCAGAGTCACCAAGGCAAACGGACCGGACGAACCGACCAATTGGCTTTGATCTAGTAAAAGCGTCCCTTCCATCTCTGGTCGGGACTCTCTTTTTTAAAAAAAGTTCTTTACTCATCAAAACCCAATATTACACAATATAACCCACCACCTAAAATCATTAGTGGGTCGAAATAAGATACAATTTAACATTTTAGCAGCATTTACCAAATCTTCTATATTCTATTATTAGTATCAGCTACAGGAAGTTAGTTCTATGGGTATCTAAATGATCTACTATTATTCTACCATGCTATCAACTCTAACCTACTATACTACTAACAACTACATCCTGTAGCGTTACAGGTTTGCCAGTATAAAATATAAACCTACCATTTGATAGCCGTGCCCAACGAGCTAATCCCAGTGGGCGTGCCCCTGGCACTGGGCTGGCCTTACAACAAATCACTGCAGGTCTAAAGAAAGTATCCTACTATCTACTTCTACACATAACAATATTTTCTAAGTCGCAATTGGTGTGCTATAGTCTCTAATCGGTGTGGTCGCACCCTCCCCCTAGTCCTGGATGCGTCGGATCGTGATCGCTATGACGGTCGGCCAGTGCACACCCCGGCGGAATGGGATGGTGCGTGATGTCACATATTGGTTTCCTAACTACTCAATCTCCCTTCAATATTCCCTTAGGACCTTGGAGGATACCTCGCTAGCCAGTTTATCAATGATGGCGAAGGTGTTAGGGTCTCTAATAAGGTGAAAGGTGTCTGTGTTTGGCAATGAATGCCGTAAGTTAGCTACAACGTCGTCGAAAAGCGGACACTCGTAGACCACATGATCCGGTGTGCCCATTTCGGCACCACAGTCACACGATGGTGTCGCTCTTTTCCCGAACCGGCAAAGATATGCCGGGTGTGGGCCATGCCCAGTGAGGAAGTGCAACAGTCCATTACTTGGCTGGAAATGCTTCATCCTTAATCTTTCATGAACGTTTTGTAAGAATTGGTGAGTTCTTCTTCCTGTCTCATCCCCATCCCAGATTTCTTGCCAGAGTTCCGTTCCCGTTCTTTTAATTGATATTTTGTCCCCGACTCTGACCCCCATGATATCCCTAGTTTTTTCAGTTTGCCCCATTTTGGCCCAATACCATGCGGCCTGCTCCCTGATTTTTACATCAAGGGGGCACAGCCCCATGAGTATCAATAATGCTCCCCCTGGTGATGTTCGATATGCCCCAACAGATCGTAGTATCATGTTCCGCTGCACTCTCCTCACGGCCATAGCAAGAACGACCATCGTGAGCCTGTGAGCATAGACCCCAGACACCGGACCCGTAGCCCACAATGGAGACAAGGATTGTGGTATGGTAGAGTCTGATGAGGTTCGGTGGGAGATGAAATCGTCTGTGGCCTATGGTGATAAGGTTGTTCAATACTTCTATCGACCTATGTGTTGTTACCTCAATGTGCCTGGCAAAGCTCTACTTTTCATCTAGCACTACCCCTAGGTATCTAGCTTCTCGATGACATGTAACTGGTGTGCCATCCATCCTAACTGTAGGGTGTCTGACCAATTGGCCCTTTAGGAGTAGGTAGGTGGATTTGTTTGGTGCTACTTTTTGTTTAGTTCTATGGCACCACTGTGAAAGTAATGTCATGGTCCTCTCTATTTTTGGCTCCAATTCCTCTCGGCTTATACCGCCAACCAACAGGAGGAGGTCATCAGCGTAAGCTTTCACCTCTAGCACATCTGCACAATTCTCTAAGGTCTCAAGGAGAGGCTCCATATTGACGTCCCAAAAGAGTGGCCCCAGGACAGACCCCTGTGGACACCCCTCTGTTATCTTTTTGCCCACTCTTCCGCTAGGGGATGATAGCCAAACCTCCCTAGCCATGCAATAGCTCCTGAGACACCCATATAGCTGCCCTGGACACTCCTTCTCTCGCAAGCGAGAGAAGAGCGAAGGCCACCATCGGTTGTCGAAGGCGCCACTGATGTCCACCACGATGCCTACTATGTACTAATGTGTGGAAGACCCACAGACCTCGGCCACCATGGCGATTGCATCAGACGCAGAACGCTCTGGCCTAAAGCCGAATTGCCTGCTGCTCATTCCACAGAGCACTCTGTGTGCCATCAGTCTGTCAGCCAACCGCCTCTCCAGCAAATCCAACAGACATATGGGTCTGTAGGACTTAGCCTCTTTTGGATCTTTATCCAGTCCCTTTTTTATTATTACCACATTTGCTTGTTTACAGATGGTGGGAAACTTTCTGAAGCTTAGGGCCTCATTGTAGATTCTTGCTAGAGGTGCTACTAGTTGAGGAGCTAGGTATTGCACCACCTCCGCTATGATGCCATCTGATCCTGGGGCTTTTCCTCTTTTAAGTGCCTTAATGTGCAACGCCACCTCGTTCTCCAAGAAAGGGTACATCACAGTGTTGCTTTGGTACTCTTCTTGCTGAGCTTGCCTAATTAGGCCTTGTTCCTCCATATCCTCATCTTCCATATCATCCGGAAGCAGGGACCAGAGAAGGACTTCGTCATGCGATTCCCATCCTGGACGGTTGATAGTACCATAGGAGACCTGATCTTTTCCCTAACTGTTTTATATTGGATGCCCCAGGGATCTGTAGCCAATTGGCTCTGGATGTATTTCTCCCAGCTTACCAGTCTAACCCTTTTGAGCTCCCTCTGGAACTCTTCCTTAGCATTCCTATAGATTTCTAACCATCTCTGTTTTTCTTTCCCGACGACACTTCGCTGGTAGTACCTCCTCACCCTCCTGACCGTCTGACGCATCTGCCCTAATTCAACGGACCATGATTATGGGGAGGCTGCGACGGCCCACCTTCTAGTTGGTACTGTAGCCTTTACCGCTTTTGTGATGGCACTAACCAGCTCTTCAGCATGCCTGTCGACGTCTTCATCACCTTCCGGCCATGTTGGGGGGGGGGGGGGGGGACAAACTACCTTGCAAGGCGCTCACAATCAGTTTTGTTGTAATTTAACTGATATTCCCACCCTATGTCCCAAGGCATTCCCTGTCGGTGAGCTCAAAAGTGATTAAGTTGTGGTCACTCGTTGTTACTTGGTTTCTTACTATCCAGTTGTTCAGGTGACCAGCAAAATTCGGTGAAATTAATGTTACATTGCTGTTAGTTCCTTCTCTTCCTCCGCCTGTGTAGGTGGGGGGGGGGGTTCCCGGGTCTGTTGGCAACCAAGTACTGTAATGACATTATTGTTTGCTCCATCTTCTCCCCTCTTCCATCCTGGGTGCCGCTGTGCCACAGGGGGAACTTTGCGTTAACATCTGCCACCACTACTATCTTTCAGCCTCTCAATGCTGTTGTGATTCGTGCTAGTTGGTCTAAGTATGTCTCCATTTCGTCGCCATATTGGAAGTTCATATTAACTAAATGTATGACTCCAACTGGAGTCTGGAGTTCAGTTACAATGCAATGTTCATTTGAGAGATGAGCGAGCACTGTGACTCTTATGGCTTTATTTATGACTATAGTGTTGGCTTTAGGGTCATCTCCAAAGTATACTGTTTGCCAATTAATGCTAGCGAAAGCTATGTTACCCACACAGAGTATGGCTCTTGTAGACAGAGTACGCTAAGACTCATCTCCTCCACTACCCTTCGGAGCTCCCGCATGACTAGTCGGCTATTATGTGCATTAAGTTGTCCTAGCTGTATTCTGGTGGTCATGGAAAGTACGTGTGAACATATTGTTCTGGAAAGGTCTTTCTCCAGTCATAAGCTATCCTACCATTAGCTAAGACAGCCTGATTGTAAATCTCATCAAGACCAAATGTCTCATTTCTTCTCTGAAAAACCTTTTTGACAAGGTCACGCAGGGCGCAAAAGTCAGTGGGGAGATTCATGGCCTTTAACTGTATTCTATCGACAGCCTCCATGGCCGAGAAGGTGACTTTACGTCCATACTGGTGTCGTACCCACACTATGTGCCTTAATGCTGTGGTCAGGATAACCAGCTCCTCCAGACGGGAAAGTTGCAAAGCATGTTCCAGGTTTGGGTAGATGCTGATGGGATCCACCTCTAGGCGTTTTACTAATGATTGGTCGGAGGTAGGTGTGGTAATTGTGCTGCTCACTGTATTTACCTGAAGTGGTTCTTCAGATGTGGAGCTATTTCTTGTGGCTTTTATTTGGCCTGCTCTTGCAGGATGCGTGACTTCTGGTGCCCGATCTTCTGGCAATCTCGAGTTCCGTGGGGCGGGGAAAGCGGCATCTTCCCGTTCAAACAGGTCGGTCTAGACAGACACGTCTACCATTCCTATTCTTCCAGTTTTGCTGCCTTCAACGAAGGTTAGGAATTGCTTGAATTTAGCAGCTCTGGCCGTATCTCTGCGCCTCTTCCCTGGAGACTTCCTTTTTGACATCCTGCGCACTGCTGCAGCTTCAGCCATAATCGATTCTTGATATCAATCTTTTCTCCAACATCTTATAGGTTGGGGAGTTCCTCCCTGAGGCGTTACAGGTCTTTTTACCTCTCTTAACACATGGAATACAAATTCCAGATTTGGTACAGTTCTTTCTTATATGATCTTCCGCTCCGCATCTGGAGCAAGCCGGCTTCCTGTCAGAGTACTTGTGGATGTGATCCAAGTCGCCACAATTGTGGCAGCGAGGCACCACCAAATAGTCCCACACGTTGATGGCATGGAATCCTACGTATATTCTACCCATAGATGTGAGTTTTTTCCACATGGATCCCGTTATTTCTGCTACATGGTGTACTGTTTGTCTGTCTCTTGGGCCTGTCGTAAATTTCAATTTAAAATCGTTTTTAAATTGCTCATGAGTCATGTTGTCAAAGTTTTGATTCTTTATTGTTTCACATAATTCATTGTTATCCATTTTAACCGGTACATCGTACATGATTACAAGTGGATTCCTCTTTTTGGGAGGTTCACACCTGACTGCCTTGCACAGATTTTGGTTATTTAGGATTTTGTTTTTGTCCTCTTCGGTTGCTACATCTACGATCATGACGTTTTTGGTTGCTTTAACCTAACTACCTTAATTTTGTCCTTAACTGGATTTACCATGGTGGTAAAAATTTCCTGGACCGTCTTTGTGTCTTGGCCAGGCGGGGGTCTTAAAAAGACTGCCGTGTATGGCTTTTGTGTCACCTTCGCTATTGTTTCTCTGGTTGTCTGAGTTTTGGGGGCAGCCTAAGCTACTACACCTGCCCATGTCTCAGCTGGTTGTCTCCTAAGAGTGAAATTCTCCCATTGTAGTTCAACGACCAGCCCCTCAGGCCTAGCATGAGCAATCGCCCAGGTGGAAAGTTCATTTCTTATTGCTAAAATAGCACTTTGACTAATTTTTCCATTTCTTACGTGGGACTCCAACAGTTGCGTGATCCTGTTGTGTCTCTCGCTAACACACTCGTCTATGTCCTCCATTTGCCCTGATTGGTCAGGAGCAGAAAGCATCGAAGCTCTCACGGAAGTACATGAATCACTTGTCTCTGGTTCAGCCATGGGAGGATTGGAAGCCCGTCTCTAACCCCAGACTGGCTCATCTGGCATGGGGTGGACTAAGATGCAGTTCGCCCACCAACCTCGTCCCTAGGTCAAGGGCACTTCTCGTCCATCGCCGCCTACTTGCCCGAGCCCCCACCTACAGGCCACGGACCCGCTCCTACTCAGGTGGCGGGCCGGTCACCCAGTCGTTCGACGGTATGGACCCAGCTAACCTGGCCCAGGCGATGTCACCACTCCCTGGGTTTGGCAGAACACGCCCCGGTTACCCACGGGCACAGCGAAGCGCACTTGCCGACTCTCGCCGAGGTTCCACGCCGACAAACGAGGTCGCCGGCATGCAGAGCACCTGCTGTTCTGTGCCCTGCGAAATGAGGGAGGGACAGATGGTCAGCCCTCAGACACAGCTCCCCCTGTGCCACACACCCTTCGCTTTCGCCTTGGGTTGTGGGCATTTAACGTCCTACCTTGACAGGAGTTAAACATCCTTCCTTGACACAACAACAACCATCACTGTTCCACAGCCCAGAGGTGTTATGAAAGTGATGATGTGATGAAAATGATGGAATAGCCCAGGTCTTATGTTGTGGCGTTCGACATCATCGAGACGGTGCGGCACTCAAACCCGAGTTACGTTCCCCAGAGGGCCTCCACACGTACTGGGGGATCATGGCCGACCATGTCTCACCCACCACTTTTGATAATTCACAGTGGACCAGTGCGGTTCAGTGAGGATTGCACCCAGTTAAGGGCTAGCCTTTTAACATCGTTCATGGACGGCCCTTCCCGTGTTAGCATCACCACATCTAAGGGGGTTACCGAGCGCCGGGGCCACGTCAAGGCCACGGGATAGGACATTACGGTCCCTCCTCCAATCAGGTTCCTCTGAGCCACAGATCACTTCAGACATTCGGAAGATTTCCAGGAATCAGAGGGTCTCCTGGCGGTTTTAACCCAGTTTCGGAAGGCAACACACCTTCCCCAGGTGGCGCCACGCACACCGCTTTCCCGTGCGTCGTGACTCTGTTTTTTTTTTGAAAGAAAATCTGTATTTCCATAACAATAATAATTATACAAAATAACCCACCACCTTAATGATTAGTGGGCCTTAAGTTTCTTAGTGTTATAATAGCAGCTTCAACATTTCTACTTGACTACATGCAGTACTATATTTGTTACTAGGCATTCAACTTCTAATATTACTACTGTTAGCATAATTTCTAGTTTGTACAAAAGGTTAGTATTAACTGCCTGCACCGTTACAGTTGTGCCAGTGTTAATAATATAAACCTACTTGGATGCCTCGCTCATAGAGCTAATCCCTATGAGCATGCCCCTGGCACGGGGCAGGAAAAAAGTTATTTATCGCTGCAGGTTCCTAACTTAGTATCCTATTCTATTTGACTAAATCTACTACCTATTCTACGTCATAATCGGTGCGTTGTCTCAGTTCGTGATGAGGATCACTCCAGTCCCCCTAGTCCCGCGCGTGGCGGATTCCAACTGTAAAGTCGACCTATCCATGAACAGGTTGTACGGGATTGGGGTGGTGGTCGCGATCGGTTATTTCTAGCTGTCTAGTCATGAAGGTGTCTCAGAAAAGTTGTTAATACTTTTTGTGATACCTCGTTGGCTAGTGTGATCTGTCTCTGGAAGGTCTCCTCTTGTCTTAGTAGGTGATAGGTGTTTGTACTTGGTAGTTGTTGTCTTAGTGTGGCTGCTATATCATCGAAAAGGGGGCACTCGTAAACCACACGGTCAGGAGTACCCTCCAATGCGCCACAGTCACACGCGGGCGTCGCCCTTTTCCAAAAGCGACATAGATAAGTCGGATAGGGGCCATGACCAGCGAGAAAGTGGAACAGTCCCCGAGTTGGCTCGAAGTATCTCATTTTTATTCTTTCCTTCACAGCTGGTAGGAACTGAAAGGTTCTTCTACCAGCTTCATCCGACTCCCACAACTCCTGCCATAGATGTTCACCCCTTCCCCTTATCTCCCCTTTCTCCCTAACTGGTGCTCCCATAATTTCCTCCACTTTTGTAATATTATCTTTCTTGGCCCAGTACCATGCGGCCTGTTCCCTTACCCTTATATCCAGGGGACAGAGCCCCATTATGATTAACAGGGCTCCTCCCGGAGATGTTCTGTATGCCCCTACAGATCTTAGTAACATGTTCCTTTGTACTCTTCTCACTGTCATTTCGGGCAACACCTTCGTGAGCCTGTGAGCCCAGATTCCCGAGCCGTAACCCACTATTGACGTCAGTATACTATTATGATACAGCTTAATTAGATGAGGAGGAAGGTGGAATCTTTTGTGTCTGATGGAAATCAGGTTATTTAGTAGTTTCAGTGCTTTCTGGGTTACGGTTTCAATGTGCTTTGCGAGGTTCCACCTTTCATCGATGATGATTCCCAAGTAGCGTGTTTCTCGTCTCCGAAGAACTGGCTTACCCTCAATTCTCACAGGCTGATTTCTCATTAGCTGTCCTTTGAGTAATAGAAAAGTCGACTTGGTTGGTGAGATAGACATCTTGGTGTTGCGGCACCATAGTTGTAGTTTGCCTATTGCTCTCTCTATCTTCAGTTCTATGTCCTCTCGACTTCGGCGCCGACCAGCAGGACGAGGTCATCAGCATAGGCTATCACCTCTTCGCTCTGTTGCAGGCTGTCCAGAAGAGGCTCTATGTCGATGTCCCAGAAAAGGGGACCCTACACGGAGCCCTGGGGGCACCCCTTGGTGATAGTTATCCCGACCTTCCCGCTAGGGGATGATAGCCATACCTCCCGATCCTCACAATAGCTCCTCAGACAGCCATACAGCAGCCCTGGGCACTCTTTCTCCCGAAGGCTGGAGTAGAGCGAAGGCCACCATAGGTTGTCAAAGGAGCCACTGATGTCCACCATGATGCCAACAACATACTTACACGGTGGCTGAGCCACAGACCTCGACCGACAGGGCGATTGCATCAGATGCCGATCGCCCAGGCCTAAAACTGAATTGCCTGTTGCTCATCCCATGCAGCATGCGGTGTGCAGTCCGCCTGTCAGCTAATAATTTTTCGAGAAGTTTGCCAAAGCCATCCAGCAGACAGATGGGCTTATAAGATTTGGCCGCAGCAGGGTCCTTCTCAGGGCTTTTCTTAATGATCACTACATTTGCAGCCTTCCATATTTTCGGAAATCAGCCCTGCCTGAGGCATTCGTTGAAGAGATGTGTGAGTGGCCCAACTAGCTGTGGGGCTACGAACTGCACCACCTCCGCCACAATGCCGTCTGGCCCGGGGGCTTTTCCTTTCTTTAGGGACTTGACGAGAGTGGCAACCTCCTCTTCAGAAAAGGGAAGGACCGCTTCGTTATTTTCATACCTAACAAGGTCTTCATTCCGCAGTTGTCGCTGTCCTCCAGTGTCATCATTCCTATCATCGTCAGGCAGCAGGGACCGGAGGAGGGCCTCCGCAGTTTCCTGCCAGGATTCCATCATCCCATCCCTGTGCCTGATCGTTGATAACATCGTTGGGGAACGGATCTCCTCCCTCGCCAATCTATATGGCACTCCCCAAGGGTCGAGAGCCAACTGATTTGTTACAAAAGTTTCCCAACTTTTTCTTCTGGTCTTTTTTAGTTCTTTTTGGAAGTTATCTTTTGCCTCCCAGTATAACAGCAGCAATCTTTGCCTTTCCCACCAGACGACTCTGCGCTGGTAGTGCATCCTCAGTCTTCTGACAGACTGATGCAGTTCTTATTGCTTGGCTGATCATGGTGACGGTGTGGCCACCATAGCCCTGCTCCTGGTTGGTACGGCTGCCGTAATCGCCCTTGTTATTGCGCGCACCAGCCCCTCGGTTCTTTCGTCCACGTTAAAGTCCTGTCGTGCATCCCCTTCTGGTAATGGAAGAATGTCGCACTCTCTTGCTAGACGTTCCCATTCTGTTTTCCTAAAGTTCATTTGCACCTCCAACCCCATGGCCCAGTGGCACTTTCTAAATCCTGTAGTAAAGGTGATTAAATTGTGATCACTAGGGGTGGCGTGGTCTACCACTCTCTACTCTTGGAGCATATTTACCGCGTTTGGCGTGACCAACGTCACATCAATGTTTGTACCTTGTCCCCCTCCGGCCACGTTGGTGGGGGGATTGCCTGGTCTGTTTGCCACCACTAGTTGAAGAGCCATAATCATTTCTTCTGCTTTGGAACCATTTTCATCCCTTGTGCCACTGTACCATAGGGGGGATATGGCGTTTATGTCAGCAGTTATGATAATTTTGTGTCCCTGCAACGCCATTGCCACACTCACTAGATGGTCTATGTGCTGCTCGATTCTGTCTCCGTACTGGAAGTACATGATAATGATAATTACAATTCTGGCAGGAGATTGTATCTCCACGACGTTGCAGCGACTACTGGAGTACTGTGACAGAGGTGTTATACATCATGCGGTGTTTGTTACCAGGATAGCTGCTCTGGGGGTATCCCCACTGCTAACGATTTGCCATGTTGCGGCAGTGAACGCAACTTTTCCAGCCGGAGAGTACGGCTCCTGTAAACAGAGTATGTCCAGTCTCTTTTCCGCCACTTCCTTACGGAGCTCCTGCATTACTAGTCGACTGTTATGAGTACTGAGTTGTCCTACTGTTATTTTGGTTGTCATAGAAATTATGTGTGTATATGGTCATTTGGACAGGTTTTGTTCCAGTCATATGCTAGTCGTCCGTTTGTCATCACTGACTGATGGTAGATTTCATCCAGGCCAAATTTTTCTCCTCGTCTTTTAAAAACCTTTTTGAGTAGGTCACACAGTGCTCCGAAGTCAGTGGGGAGGTTCACTGACTTTTCGTAAGGCAGTGGTCAGGGTAGTCGGCTGCTCCAGCCTAGCCAGTTGCATGGTGTACTCAAGATTTGGGTACACCCTCACCGGATCTACAGGTGGCAACCTGACCACTGGGCTGTCTTGTGTGACGGAATTAGCGGTGGAGCTTGTTATCTTATTTTCTTTTAGTGGTTGATTTGCAGCTTTATCTGCCGCTACCACAGGATGCTCTTGCCGTTTTGGATCTTTAGTCGCCATGGTGTCCCGGCATTGGGAGGAGGGTGCTCTGACCACCAAGGGGAGCTCATTTTGAATGCCAATGTCCCCAGTGTGGAACTCTGTTTGTACTGATTTGTCGACTGTTGTTATGTCGACGCTAGAAAAGCGACTTCAGGAATTCCCTGAATCTGCTTGCTCTCATAGTATCCCTCCCCCTTTTGCTCATGGATTTATGCTTTGGCGTCCTGCTTGGCATGCCGTTTTCAACCATAATCGATTCTTGATATTAGTCTTTGTTCAAGCATCCTGTAGGTAGGGTAGTTCCGTCCTGTGGTTCCACAATACTTTTTGCCACGACTCTTACAGTGAATGCCGACGCCTGTGGCCTTACAATCGTTTCGGGTGTGACCACTGTCACCATACTTGGAGCAGGCCGAACCTCTGGTGCAGTACCTCACAATGTGGCCCAAGTCGCCCCAATTGTGACAACGAGGTACCACAATGTAGTCTTTTGTAATTATTGCGTGGAATCCCACGTATAGTCTGTCCATAGCTGTAATTTGCTTCCACATTGATCCGTATTGAATCTCAATTTGAAGCCGTATTTGAAGTCGTTTTCATTCATGCTCTCAAAATTTTGTTTCCTAATTGCTTCACTTAGTTCATGGTTTGTCATTACTGTGGGAACATCGTACAGTATGACTAGGGGGTTCCGCTTCTTTGGTGGTTCACACATAACTACTGCATTTAGTTTCGGGTTCTCAAGCAGCTTGTTTTTGTTCTCCTCAGATGCAACTTCTACAATCACCAAGTTTCGGCTTGGCTTAACTCGCTTAATCTTTATTTTGTCTTTCACAGGGTCAATCGTGGTGGTTAGGAGTTCCTGGATTTTTTTAACGCTTGTATTTTGTCCAGGCAAGGTCCTGAGAAAGAACGCTGTTTCTTGTTTCTTGGTCACCCTGTCTATTGTCTCTTTCGTGTTGCTCTGTTTAGTGCGTGCTTGTGCAGCCACAGCCGCCCACATCTTGCTCGGTTGTTGTTGTCTCAATCTAGTGTTCTCTTTCTGTAGCGCCTCTACGCGGCCTTCCACTTTTGCGTGGGCAGTTGCCCATGCAGCCAATTCATTCTTCATTTGGGAAATTGCTGCCTGGCTTATTTTGCTGTTTTTTAGGCTTTGCTCCAGGAGCAGAGTAATTTTAGCTTGCCTCCTCATAACTGAATAATCCTCCTCTGAATGTCCCACCTCGTCCTGTGGAGAGGGATCAGGCGCAAGAGAAGCTCTCGAAATCGCATTTGTATCACTCGTTTCTGTTGTCGCCATTTTGTACGAGTGATAAAAAGGAGGTGGGGGGCCTGTCTCTTGCCCCGGACCGGTTCCTCTGGCATGGGGGGCGGGGAGGGGACTTCTGCAGATCGCTCACCGACCTCGCCCCTAGGTCAAGCGCACTTCCGAGCTGTCGGGTTCAGCGTACCGTCGCCAGTGCATTGGTCCCCCTCGGTGACTCCGTCATCGACGATTTCACGCGACACTCCTCCGCAACTGCAACCCACACTCCGGAGAGAGGGGTGCACCTTTCGCCTTTCGCCGCCTAATTGCCCGAATTTCCACCTCTCAGCCAAGGACCCACTCCACTCAGGTGGCGGGCCGGTCCCCCAGATGTGCGGCGGTCTGGACCCATCTAACCTGGCCCAGGCGATGTCACCACCTCCTGCGTTTGGCAGAACACGCCCTGGTTACCAGGGGGCGCGGCGAAGCACCCTTGCCGACTCGCGCCGCGATCCCACGCCGACATACAAGATCGCTGGCATGCAGAGCACCTGCTGGTCTGTGCCCTGCAAACAGCAGGGACTGATGTTTGGTCCCACGACACAGCTCCCCCTGTGCCATGTATCCTTCACTTTCGCATCAGGCTGGGTCACAGCTTTTATCGCAAGGCAAAATGCCGAGCTTAACATCTGGCGCCTTGGGAAGGCGGAAAGAGCCACTTAGGAGGGAGAGGCTATATGAGACGCATCACTTCCCCTGTGAGAACAGATGCAGCACGCCCGACTAGAAACGATATGCCCCAGTGCGAGCCTCCGTGCCTTACGGCGCGCCGCCAACGGGCAGGGCCGCGCTGAACGCGCCGTCAAGCGACCGACCTCACGCCAGACCGGGACTCAGTTTGCATGTATTAGCTCTAGAATTACCACAGTTCTCCAAGTAACGTGGGTACGATCTAAGGAACCATAACTAATCTAATGAGCCATTCGTGGCTTCACCTTAATGCGGCTTGTACTGAGACATGCATGTCTTAATGTTTGAGACAACCGTATGACTACTGGCAGGATCAACCAGGGAGCTACGTCAACTAGAACTGAGCAGCCGGCCACCCGGGAGTGTGTCCCAGGAGCCTGTGCGAACACGCAAGCGTACACTCAATTATTCTGCAAACAGGAGGAGGCAGAGCTCCCCTGCACATTGAAACCCTCTAAAGGTCCCGACGGCGCGCAGCGCCATCCTAAGTACTTGGTCGGGTTTGAGAGAGCCGCAATCGCCCGGAGTCAGGAGAAGTAGACGCTTTCAGTGCGACCACCCGTGCTGCTCCCAACTGAGCTTGCCGCTGCCGGCAGAGGCCTGGGAGCGTGCTGTCGTGGCGTCGCCGGCGGGAGTCAACAAGCGGCCACTAACGGTGATTGGTCAGCTCCAATGTCAGCGCCACACAAGAGCAAAGCCCCACCTTGGTACCAAAGCAAACTATCCCAGCACGGCACATGCTCAACACGTCCACTGCGATACAAACCATCAGCGACAACCGCCGGGGCGACCGAGCAGCAGACAGTGTCGTGGCGCCGAGTGCCAAGTGGCGGCGCATCCTCAACACACACAGTCCTCGATCGGACCAGCACACTACAGATGTCCCCCGCGCTTCGCACCGAGCTCCGGAGAACAGACTTTAGCCGCACGGCGCTGCGTGCGGGGTGCGCCGGCGCGCAGCTGCACCGCCTGCCGCGTCCGTCGGCCGGCGCGCCTGCCACGGGGCGTCCCCACCAGCTGGCTGTAGCGCGTGCGCCCACACAGCGAGTGGCCAGCACGCCGGACGCCCCCCCCCCCACACACTGGCCAGGGACCGTTCCACCCATCCACTGCCGCGTATCGCTTCATAGCCACATGCCCATTCACGTTCGTGGGTATGACGGATATCGCTGAATCAACGAGTTAGTAGCTGTACCGATCGTCGCTATCACTGATTAACCTCTTCGGCAGCAAACGTAGACGTCCATCTCCATTTGCGAATTTAACGATTCTCGCATGCCTGTATGTTATGTGTCACAACACGCTACATCAGCCCACATACACACAGCGAAGTGTGCACAACGAGAGAGCATGTGGAAGGTGGCCCACATACGTATGCGATGTCCATTGCGCGACCGACTGTCAACCAGCCTCTGTAGCATGTCGCAGATGTGGAACACGGTGCACCATGGTATCACATTGTGTGAGAAAATAGGACTAAATCGGAATACACGCGTCACTACATTAACAGACGGCTCATGCTGATCCCCATCCAGGGTGACACGCAATGCGTTCGTCCGTTCCTCCCACACGTCTCTACGGCGTACCACAGTGCAATCTAGCTGTAACGGGGAGACGAGACAAGTAGCATCGTCCACAACATATGGACCGTGTGGTTTGCCGTTGTTGGGCGCAGCCATTGCATGGTCACACATGTGCCACGGTGTATCATTCAATATGTAACGACCGATGTTCAGTACAGTGTGCGGGTTAGGCGTACGACATCAGCGGACAGTGGACGCAGGCCATACCATGACGTACACTGAGTGTGTCAGCATGCGAATGCCAGTGAACAGCTGCGAAGCTCATTGAACACGCAAACTCCTGACTGACAACCTGAGAAGGCAGGAGGGCGATATACGTCCAGCTGCAGTACATATTACAGTGGACAGTGTGAACATCTGCAAAGTAATCAACACTCGCAAGGTGTTGACGTGGGGGTACGCACCGTCACATGAAGGGATACGCAGGACACCGGACAGTGCAGGTAGAGAACTATGTTGGAGGGTTGCTGTTAGGTGACACTACATTAACGATTCGTATTTCAATTACAGGGCCGGTTAGGGCACAACGTGGGTTAGGTTAAGGCACAACGTGGGTTAATTTAAGGCACAACGTGGGTTAGGTTAATTCACAACGTGGGTTAGGTTAAGGCATAAATTGGGTTAGGTTAAGGCACAATTTGGGTTAGGTTAAGGCACAACTTGGGTTAGGTTAAGGCACAACTTGGAGTAATGGTCGATGTATAGGGCCGGGGTTCGTTCATAGTGGGGATAGTGGGTGGCTGCCTCAAGTAGCGTCAGATATGTCAAGTGAGGAGCACGTTTGGCTCATGTCAGGCAGTGCGCCAATTCTATGCCTTTAGCAGGGGAGTGGCATACTCGTGTCTTTCATTCCTGGTATTGTTTGTCTTCTGGCACAAGGTATTGTGGTGATGTTGGGTCCACCACTGTGTAGGACATGTGTGGGTGTTGTTGGCTGATCTGACCAATGTTACTTGTGGGCAGAGTGGAACATTCTGTCTAATTAGTGGACGTCACGTTCTAGTTGTCATAGTTTGGATGGTGTCATGTTGCGGACATGATGCACTGGATGTTGTTCCATGCTGATGCTTTAGTGATGTGGCTGTGTCTGTCACAGGTAGAGTGTACTGTGTGATAGTGTGTTTGGGTGAAGTGGGGGTTCTCATTGTGTGCACCAACTTCGAGCATGTATAGGGAGAGCGGGATTTTGATATATGGGATATCAGTTTTTTTTTATTTTTCTTTCTTTATTGTAATTTTAAGCACCTCATACAAGGCAGGCTGGCAGCAGCATAATACGCTGCTCTTCAGCCTTAAGGGGTACAATAATACGATATATAGGTGACACAGACAATACAAAAAAAAATGGCGGGCAAAGAATGTAGATACAAAAACAATAACCATGAAGCCATTCACGCTGGACGAAAAAACACTAACACTTGTTGACACGGCGCACAGAAGACGGACGACGGCGACGGCACACGTGAACAGATGAGGCGTGACGACGAAAGAACACTAAACGCAGACGAAGGCACACACACGAGACACTGATGGCGATGATCTCCGGCGCGCGAATGTTCACTGAGCGTGTGCGAGTCCCGGGACCTGCCAAAGGAGGAGGAGGAGGAAGGGTAGTGGGAGAGGGAGAGGGGAGAGCAGAGCAGAGCAGAGATGCCAGGGGCGCGGGAGAGAGGGGGAGGGGGGAAGGGGGAGGGGAAGCCTGGGGGAAGAGGGGTGGAGGGAGGGGAAAGGGGAAAAGGAAAGAGAAGGGTGGGAGGGTGCCTAAAGGAAAGGACATCAGAAGTGGGGGGGCAGGGTCAAAGTTGATAGGAGGGGTAGATGGAGGGGAGGAGGACATCATCAGGGAGGGGGAGCTGGCGGAAGCCACCTTGGGAGAGGGTAAGGAGGGTGGAGAGATGGCGACTGGGTGGGATGTGGGAATACAGGCGCGGCAGTGGGCGGGGGTGGGAGAGGATCGGGGAGACGAGCGGGTGAGGAGGATCGAGTTTACGGGAGGTGTACAGGATCTGTATCCATTCAAGGAAAAGGAGGAGGTGGGGGAAGGGGATGAGATCATACAGGATCCGCGTGGGGGAGGGGAGACGGATGCGATAGGCGAGGCGGAGAGCATGGTGTTCAAGGATTTGGAGGGATTTATAAAAGGTAGGGAAGGCGGAGATCCAAGCCGGATGGGCATAACAAAGGATAGGGCGGATGAGGGATTTATAGGTGAGGAGGATGGTGGAGGGGTCCAGACCCCACGTACGGCCAGAGAGGAGCTTAAGGAGACTAAGTCGGGAGTGTGCCTTGGCTTGGATTGTACGGAGGTGGGGAGTCTAGGAGAGGCGACGGTCGAGGGTGACGCCAAGGTACTTAAGGGTGGGAGTGACGGCGATAGGACGGCCATAGATGGTGATGTATAAATCAAGGAGGCGGAAGGAAGGAGTGGTTTTGCCTACAATGATCGCTTGGGTTTTTGAAGGATTGACCTTGAGCAACCACTGGTTGCACCAAGCGGTGAACCGGCCAAGATGGGATTGGAGAAGGTGTTGGGAGCGCTGCAGGGTAGGGGCAAGGGCAAGGAAGGCGGTGTCAGCGGCAAACTGGAGAAGGTGGACGAGGGGTGACGGCGGCGGCATGTCCGCCGTGTACAAAAGGTACAGAAGGGGGGAGAGGACGGAGCCTTGGGGCACACCGGCAGAGGGGGAAAAGGTGTAGGAATCGGTGTTATGGATGGTGACATAGGAAGGACGGCGGGAGAGAAAGGAGCCGATCAGACGGACGTAGTTAATGGGAAGGGCGAAGGTTTGGCGCTTGAAGAGGAGACCGGAATGCCATACGCGGTCATATGCGCGTTCGAGGTCCAGGGAGAGGAAGATTGAGGAGCGACGGGAATTAAGCTGTTCGGAAAGGAGATGAGTGAGGTGAAGGAGAAGGTCGTCGGAAGAGAAGGACGGCCGAAAGCCACACTGGGTAACGGGAAGGAGGCGGTGCTGGTAGAGATGCTGGTGGATGCATCGGGTGAGGATAGATTCCAGGACCTTGCTGAAGACTGAGGTAAGGCTGATGGGACGGTAGGAGGAGACGGCGGACGGCGGTTTGGCAGGTTTAAGGAACGTGAGGATACGGGAGGTTTTCCACAGGTTGGGGTAGTAACCGGTGTACAGGACTAGAGTGTAGAGCCTGGCCAGGATGGAGAGGAAAGAGACAGGAGCTTCACGAAGGTGATGGTAGGTGACACGATCGTGACCAGGAGCGGTATTGCGTTTTGTTCAGAGTGTAGCAATGAGATCCTGTGTAGTGACAGGGGCATTGAGTTCCATGTGTGCAATGTTGTCCAAGTACTGGAAACCAGGAGCGAGGGGAGGGACAGAGGTATCAGTTCGATCGCGGATATCTGGGAAGAGGGAGTAATCGAACCGGGGATCATCGGGGATGGAAAATACATCGGAGAGGTAGGAGGCAAAGTGATTGGCCTTACTAAGGGTGTCAGGGAAAGGGTGATCATAATGGAGAAGAGGATAATAGGGGGAGGGTTCAGTTCCGGTAAGGCGACGGAGGGCCGACCAGTACTTGGACGAGTTGATTGGTAGGGTAGCATTTAAACGGGTGCATGTCTGTCGCCAGTCTCGGCGTTTCTTAGCCGCGAGCAAATTGCGAATGTGTCTGTCGCTGGAGTTGCCGGTGGCGTCGTAGTGCGTCCGAGTCACGCGTTCGGAGGAAGGCGCGGTAGAGACGACGGAATTCACGGAGGAGGAGGACGGCCTGTGGGGGTAAGGTAGGAGGATATCAGTCTTAATGAAATGTAAGATATAGGGGTGGACTGCAACACAGTAGTGCAGGAAAAATCCACAGTTCATCCACTGGAGTTGCGAGTTGGGCGGTGAGGGTGGCGCACGCATGGGTGCGGGTGGAGTGATTTTTGGTCGACCACTTTTAATGGCATGGCCACTGGATTTGGGGCACCTGTTGTGGACATAGGGTGCAGGCTTTTTGCCTAGTGTCATAAAGTGGGCATGTGGTCGAAATCGACGTCCTAGTCGGCTTGGCGTCTCATAGATGGCGGTATCGTCGTTGGAGGCGGAGTGTAGGAGGTGTTGTTTCGAGAGACTAATAGATGGCAGAATTGTGTTCTGGACGTAGTGTTGTCAGATTCTCGTAGATGGAGGTTTTGCATGTGGATTCGTCACATTTGGATAGATGGAGATACTGTGTTTCGGCAGTATGATGGGCGTAGTTTCGTAGGATTCCTTTAGATGGCGTTATCGTTTCTGGGCTGCATGTGAAAGTAGTTTAGTCACATTCTCATAGATGGCTTTGTTGTGCCTATGGGTGGCATTGTCGATGTCGTTGCGTCAGAGTCCGAGAGATGGCGGTATGGTGTCGTCACGAAATAGGCAAGTGATTGGCATGGGTATTTCACAGATAGCGGTACCGTCTGTTTTTGGGATGTTTATTGTGCACATTGATGTTGTGACTACGAGAGGGCGCGCGCGAATGCGTCGTCTATGTAACATACGTCGGTGTCATGTGACCATTATCTCTTTATTTATATGTCATTTATTTATTGTTGTTACCTACTTGGTTTATTTATTTATATCCTTATTTATTTGTGTATAGTTTATGTCTTTTGTGATTTCGTTTACGTGCCTACAGTACTGCGTTTCCTTACTATTACATTTCTTGCGTAGCTATACACACACATCGCTCCCCTACGGACTTATCACCACCCACACTAACCGCCCCGTGGACTTGCCAACGACACACCCTATCCCAGGTCTATTTTCTGACAAAACATCATGTGTTATTATATTTTATTTCACATTCATAGTGGACAGGTATTGTAGTTCACCGTACTGCGGTGTACGCTATGTAACCCCATGTCGCTGGGGCCGACGAAAACGCACCATTGTCCGCCGGGCACCGCGACCGCCGCACGGCACCCACCCGACACCGCTGGCTCCACGCGACGCTACGACCAGTGGGCTGACACCGCCCGTCTTGCGCCCATCACCGGCAGACCAAGCGATACGCTGTAGCGCGGCAGAACACACCGCGCCCGGCCGCCGCCGCCTAGATGTCGAACTCCGCGTCGTCTTTGTCTCTACTGCAGCCACTTGGGTCCACTGTAGTCACTGGACAGTATGGTACATCTTCGCTGTCTAAATTCTTGATGCCGCGGCGTGTGGAACTGCTTCACTGCTTCAGATGCTTTGGGTAGCCGCTCACAGAGTCTAAGTGACGTCATCCAATAATTGCGCCAGTCAACACTCGAAAATGCGGTAACAGTTTATGGGTTCACATCAAATTGAGCGATTTACACCGTTCAAAAGACAATTTCGGATACAAAGTCACTTGAAAACATGTTCCTGATACTTTCGTAACGGAATTTTGGCCGGTTCACTCCCGATTATGCACAAACGCGCCTGTTCTTAGGGTATGAATTTTACAGCAATTCATGCATGTTTTCCTGTCCATACTTCAATACATTGTTTATTAACACTGCTTATGTCACTTGAACTTGTAAAAAGAAATTGTTTACCGTTCCTCGGTCACTTTTGCACTGTAATCTCCAAACAATGTGCATCGTTCCCGCGATTTCTAATTTCACCACAAATGTTATATTACACTGTTTCTGGTTGGAATATTGTAATTTTACTCACGGTAACGACAATACCCGATTGCTCTTGCACTAAAATTGCCCAATAATTGCAAAAGTCATTCGACTGAAACCAAAAATTGTGCTTAATAAATCATTGTTCGGATCCGAAGAGCCGGCCGCGGTGGTCTAGCGGTTCTAGGCGCTCAGTCCGGAACCGCGCGACTGCTACGGTCGCAGGTTCGAATCCTGCCTCGGGCATGGATGTTTGTGATGTCCTTAGGTTCGTTAGGTTTAAGTAGTTCTAAGTTCTAGGGGACTGATGACCACAGATGTTCAGTCCCATAGTGCTCAGAGGCATTTTTGGATCCGAAGATTGCAACTGTCCTTTTCAAGGGAGCCAAGATGAAACACCCCCGTTTAATTCCTTTATTGGATTTTGTGTAATTTATCGGAGCCGCCAAACAGTTAATTATTATGATTATATGACCATGTGCTTAATGGATGAAAGGCTATCGATTTTCCTGCTGTGGTTTCGGGGATATTTCAACCGAGTGCGGCTATTCTGAGACTTAATAGTGGAATGGTTGAAAGTTTGTCTATTGTTAAGGACCACGAAGTTTGCGATGTACAAACTGTATTGTATTTTCTATAATAACACACAAATTCTGAGGCAGTTGCTGCCTTCGCCTTACACATCTAATTGCGGTTATATCTCTTATTGGTTACTGATTTTAGGTATTTCGTCACACGCAATGATGATGGTTAACATCCACAACAATCCTCACTGCAATCCATGGTTGTTGCTGGCCGACGCGGTTGACGCAAACCACGAATTCGGCACTTGTCACTTTCTGTTTCATATCACTCGCGAATCGGTATTAGTGAGGGTCAACCACACGACGATCAGGGGGACGTGCTCATCTGTCACACATCGGTGAATTTACTGAACCACCTTTCTTGCCCTACTTCTCACTCGACTCTCTCCAGTACTACTCTGCACTCGACACTCGTCTCACTGCCTACTGCAGCGCTCGACAATCGACTCCTGTCTACTATCGACCTGGGCATCGGATACTAGCATCTATGTTCGTGATATCACGGATGCCTTACACAGTCTCTTAAATACTTCATGTTCCTTAGATTTTGCCCCGTAATATCTCTCACCTTCCCTTCTTCCCCTCTCCTCAACCAGCAGGCTGACGCACGTTGCCTGATGGTAAGATCAATTGGACATACACCTAGTACAACACACAAGGCATTGATGGAAGTGGTATTGAACGACCCTGACAATCGGAGCAGAACACTCCGTTGACCAGTGCCCAGACACTAGCTGCAAAGCATGTAATAGATTCAAATAGCGCAGTGTGATACGCTCTCATAACGTTCAGCGGCAGCCTAAAGGAGGCACTGTTCAATCTCGCCACTTTATGCATAATACTCAATCCTTTTTCTGTCATTGTTATTGCATGTGGTATGAAAGACTGTTTCCCAACCAAATAAAGCCCTAAATACCGCCCTACATCCTGTTGTTTCAGTGACACATCATTAAGTTTAATAAATGGGTTATGTAGCAGCTGACCCTTTAGGAGCATATACACAGTCTTATTCGCCGCCACAGTGAGTTTGTTTTTCTTACACCAATCAGTAATGTCACGAAGCAAGTCAGAAGCTATAATCTCTAGTTGCTTCCGAGAGTTTGCTGATACGAACACCATTAGGTCGTCAGCATAAGCAACAACTCCTGAGGCCCTCCTGTCGTTATCTATCATGTCCAGCAGTGGTTCAATTACAATGTCCCAAAAAATGGGACCACAGATGCAGCCTTGAGGGCAATCCTTAGATATTCTTTTGACAACTGTCTGATTCCCTGCCCTCCATTCTACCATTCTATGTCTGCAGTAATCAAGAAAGTTTGTGTACAATGCAGTTGGAATTTGCAGGTCCCGTAGTCTTGCGAACAGGGCAGGCCACCAGAGATTGTCAAAGGCACCTGAGATGTATATGAACACTGCCAGAACATAACTTAGTCTGTATTCTTGGTAATATTGATTGCCCTGTTAATTGCGTCTTCAATAGATTTCTTAGGGCGAAAGCCAACCTGATGGGGTGATAGGCCCCAAAGCTGCCGATGAGTCTGAAGTCTATCACGCAATAGTCTCTCCTGCAATTTGCCTAAGATCTTTAGTAGGCAGATTGGCCTGTACGTCTTGGCATCTGTCGGATCTTTATCTTCTGATTTTTTAATAATTATGACACTACCCGACTTCCAGGTGGCCAGAACTCTACCCTCCAGTAGGCAGTCGTTAAATAATTTTGTCAGGTACGGAACAAGGAGAGGGGCAGTAGCCTTCGCGGTCTCAGCATGCACACCATCCGGGCCAGGGGCCTTCTTATTTTTCAAGTTTTGAATTGCCAATGCAACCTCTTCCTGTGCAAACGGAATGACAGCTAGGTCGTTGACGTATTATTCACCAATTTGCCTGCGAAGATCACGATGGTAAACGTCATCGTCTATTACATCATCGTCAGGAAGCAGCCTATGCAAGAGAAATTCTGCCATACGCCGCCATCCATCCATCATGCGTCCATCTGCTTGATGCAGTGTTGACATAATCAGAGGTGATTTGACCCGTTCTGTTTGCACTCTGTATGGCTCGCCCCAGATGTCTTTAGACCGATTTGTCTTGACAAACTTGTCCCAATTAACCTGTCTTGTCTTCTGCAGTTCATCCTTGTATCTATTTTTGGCAGCCAAATACTGTTTCAGACTTATATGCCTCTCATTATATGTCTTTGCTAGTTGGTAATATCGTCTGGCATCTCGAGCTCTCTTCCTTAGTGTTGTCAGCTGTCGTGACCAGGGGAAACGAGATTGTCTTCCTCCACTCACAGACGGAATAGCCCTAACCTGGGCCTGTTGCAGCACATCTACCAAGAAGTGAGCTCTAAAATCCACCCTCCCTTGTACTTAATTAATGTTAAAACTATCTGTTACATTAAACAAGGTCTCCAGATTAGCCTTCTCAATCAGCAATCGTGGGTGACATGATGAATCTGAGCGATAAGAATTATCCACCTCTAATATAATCATATTATGGTCACTTTGTGAAGCACCATCGCAAATCCGAAAGGTCACGACATGGGGATAAGCTAGTTCATTCGCAAGCGATATATCTAGATTACTAGTGCCACCAGCATGGGCCCTATATGTGGACCCATGTCCTTCCTTATTCAATACTACCAGCTGACACTCATTGACAAGATCATTCACTAGAAGCCCCCTTGTATCTGTCCTGTCTGCATGCCACAATGTGGATTTAGCGTTTATATCTGAAAAAATTAGTAATTTTCTCTGTCTGGAAAAATTGACTATGTTCCTAATATTGTCAAGAAAGGGCTCAATGTCCAAGGAGTACTGGGCATAAATTAAGGAGATTATCCAAACGTCTCCTCTTATTAAAGCCTCAATCGTCACAACGTCCTCAGAACACAGTTGTGCAATACATGTGACTTTGATCTTCCTATTTGTTATCACCATTGCCGCCATAGCATCATTTGTTCCTGTGATTGTCGTGCAATGCGTTGGCAATCCGGGAATCTTACCGCCATGGATATAAGGTTCCTGAAGACAGGCAACTTGTGCTCCAACGTCATCAATTAATCTACCCAGTTCGGCCATAACCAGTCTACTTCTCATACAATTAAGTTGTATAAATTTAACGATGAATATCTGGTGAATACAAAACACTTAGGAGTAGTTTCCTTATGGTCGAAATACACTCTGCCATGGGCCCGAACCAGGTCTTTGTATACGTTATACAAGTGTAGCCCCTCGCCACGACGCGTATATACCATAGCCAACAATTTACAAAGTTCCCTTTTATGAGATGGCAAGTTTTCTACCCTTAATATCATGCGATCTGTCTGTTCAGTAGTGAGGTAGCAAATTGCATTTCCCTCAGGGTGAGTCAATCGCGTCACCAGACGTAGTGCAGTTTGAAATTTGTCCTTATTTTCTAACCTACTGACTTTAATGTTGTTCTCTAAGTCACAGTAATCAACTGAGTCAACAGTACGTTTGGATGGCACGGTAGGTACTTCCTGCTCCTCAGGTCTTGGTTCCCCATCTGTACGATTCTTTAAGTCCACACAGTGAAGAGTTTCAGTATTCTTCCCTTTATCTTCGATGTGCTGTCCTTCATTGCGTACTTTGTCTGTTTCTATTTGTTTGTAGGACACTGAGAATTTGAATAATCACTTCTGGACACCAACCCATGGTTAGATCCATCATGTGTGCTACCTCCATAAATAAAGCGAACAGGTTTGATGTAAGACTCACATTTAGACACATCGTATTCGGATGACACTGTAGATGACCCCTCGTGACAGTCAGTAACAAAGTACCCATTCTCACTCGTTTCCTGCTGCGAAGGAGGCAGGGAGGATTCCGCAGTTGAGAAGTTGTCAGAAGCTGATGCTAGGTTATTATCACTGTCCTCGACTAGAAGTTGAGCCTCCAAGTCCTCTATGCGAAATAACGAGGCTGAATGGAGCATTGCCCACTGAAATAGCTCATGCTTAACTTCTCGCACAAGATGATACTCCATTGCTCCATGAATGCATGCATCATCTAACATGTCGGTCACGCAAAAGTATTTATTTTGAATGGCCACTAAAAGTGATTCCGGTGCTGTATCTCCTTCTCCCTGTGCTAAAATACTCATTTGTCTTCTCCGTGCCACTGCACGTCGCCATGCTCTGGCTCTCGTTTACGGTGACCTATATCTCTGCTGAGTATGCTGAATGTTTGTGTAGTCCATAAACACCTGAGAGTTAGGCTTAGTTGACATTACTCAAATCGAAGTCTGTACGTTGGATCTGCCTTTCGTAAAGTTGTCTGAAGGTTGGACAGTCTGGACCCCCAGCTTTTTTACATACCCTCTTCCTGTGATGGCATGGAATGCACCCAACTACCGTCTGCTCTTTACATTCTGACCTATTATGGCCTGTCTTCCCACATTTTGCACATGCTTGTTCTCTGTCACAGTGCCTGGTGGAATGTCCCAGACCCCAACACCTAAAACACTTCTGGACAGCAACCAATTCTCTAACTCTTAGGGCTTCAAATTGGACGCAAACTCTATCCTTTTGCAACAGAAGACAACGAATTCTCGGCGTGACTCCAATAATGCTGTTTACTGTACGTTTACCTTTAGGTCCCGTCTTAAACTTCACAGCTACCTCAGCATGAAACTCCTCAGGGGAAACATGCTCGCTGAGGTTTATTTCATAAAGTTCGTCAAGAAATTCCTCGTCTGTCAGTGTCGTTGGAACCTGGTAAACTGCTAAGTGAGGTCGCAGCTTCCTTGGCTGTTAACATTTAATATTCTGCAGCGCAGCTGTCTTTTCAATAACCTTGCGCTGGTCTTCTGCCGTCTCAGTTTCCATGATGACGGTATTTGCCGTCGATCTGATAGCTCTAATTTTGACTTTGTCTAATTTCGGATTTATGGTCTTCGTTATTGTCTCTCTGACAGTCTGAGAATCCTTATTGGCTGTGCCTTTGAAGAAGACAACACTTGTCTGTTTGGCTCTGACTTCTTCAATCTTCATTTCAGTTGTGTTTACCTTTTTTGGAACAGATGTCGCAACAGTGGCAAATGACAATGTGGCTGGCTTACTCTCTCTCAATAGTGTATTCTCCTCCTTAAGACTTTCAGTTCCATCTCCAGGCGTTGTATTCTCTCCTGTGCATCAGGGGCATTGGCAGTGGCAAGCTCATTCCTCAGCCTTTGGTTTTCTAATAGGAGCTCCTCGATTTGGCCTTCTAACCTGGACTGAGTCAAGACAAAGGCCAAAATCTTATTTTTAATCTTGTCTGATATCGCTGTCGACCTTTTCTTCTGCCGTAGTTCACTTGTCAATTCACCCATGAAGCCTTCAGCCACAGCAATTTTTTCCTGAATCGCGTCCATGGTTCTGGTTGCTTCCAACATATCTACAGAAATACGACGCCTAGATATAGTGCTCTTTCGCTTGGAAACCGTCGTCATTATAATCTTAGGTGTAGCACTTCCCACAATCGGGCTGGCCACAACCGCCGCTAATTCGGACCAAGTAGTCTTCTCCAGCGTCTACGCTATCTACGTAGATGCTAGGAAGTCACAAAGAAGGTGTACCATAATTAACATTATACAAGTTCTTGTCCAATAATCAGTTACACCTGACCACACAACTACAATTAGTTCGATCTGCACACCACAACAGTAGTTCGGTCTATGTACCACGGAGAAAGTTCGATTGAGGTACCACGAAGGAAGTTCGATATATGTAGCACGCCGAAAGTTCGATCTATGTACCACGCCGAAAGTTCGATCTATGTAACACACATAACCTAAAAACTTTCATCCAAGCAAGCACAGTTTAATGAGAGCAAAACAAGACACTGTGGAGTATAAATATTTTGTCCAGATAGTCTGAAATATGAAGTAATAGAAAATACTTGCAGTATTAATTAACTTTGCACTCTAGGTAAAATGCACTGAGCCATAATGCATGATGTAAGTTTGTAGCTAACTCTGGACAATAAATTATAGGTTTTCGGTCTGAGTACAGTACCTTTAGTTGAAAGTCACTTTCACACAGCACACTCTCGAAATATCTTCAGAGTTATCACAAAAAAAATCAAATTAACACAGAGCACTTGAACAAGAATACCAACATGGCTGCCATATTGCCAAAGATGGGATAGGGACAGTGGGAATCTCGTTAATCCATTCATGCGCGTCACTAATTATATGACGAGGCATTTGGCTATAAATAGCCGTCTTTATCCATGTACATGAACATACAAAACAGAAAATTACCCGTATGGGTTTACAAATGACACAGACATAACATACACTAGACATGACAGGAAAAATACACGAATAAAGTGGCGTTTGTGCCTGATATAGGCGCCAGGCAGCAGCGCAAAGAAACATATATTGCGCCCTCCTCCGACACCAGTCCGGTGCATCGTGTGCGTAGTGGCAGTCATCATATCGATTCGTCTTGCCGCCATAACAGTCCCAATGAGGACCTGCGAGGACATGGCTGCAAAATGTTGGTCTTGGAAGCCCAGCCTTCGCAGATCGCGTGCAGAGGCAGGTGACCACACTCCCCTCCATGAGATGGTCGCCAAGGTGGTGGTAACATGCTGGACTGCTGGGTGTAGACCTCTAACAACCTGGTGGACGGCTTCCCTGTCGTAGGCCGCGACTTTCTCCTGCTGACATTGGTCGACGTCCAAGTTAACACCCACGACTTGGGCGTCGACAATGTGGGCTGCATCGCCACGAACTGCCACGATGTCCGGCTTCTTTAGGCCCTCTGATGTTCTGAGGTGAGGCTCAAGATGGACGTCAAAGCCTAGGCGACGAAGGCCTTGCGCAATGTAAGTTGCCAAGGCATGATCTCGCTTAATGCGGGCGTCGTGAGTCCTAAAGCAATGCTGGACAATGTGGTTAACAGTTTCCTTGGCGACGCAGCCTGCCCAGCAGTTAGTTTCACCAGAACGACCACAAAGCAGCCTCGCATGTGTTGGGAGGGCATTGATTCTGGTACGTAGGCAGGCGATATAGTCACGGCCACTGATATAGCGCCGGGGGTTATCCACCCAGATATGTTGCTCTGGTGTTCGGGCAGACTTTTTCACGGCAGCGCCGTCCACCGACGAATGCAGTCGTCCCGCCCACATCCGGCCAAGCTGGTTGCTTGTCCGAATGGCTCCGTCGTTCCACCATAGCTGTTGCTCCAGCCTCCCAATTTCACGCCCCAGAACGTCTTCTGTCGGCCCATCTGATAGGTCTCCCAGAGCTCGCATGTTGGCGAGCCCATTCCGTCGCAGCAGAGGACCAAGCCAGCGAGCTGATGGCACTCCCAATCCCCCAAATGGAACAGGGGCGTGGAAGTACGCAACAGGGATATCCGCTGGCAGGCACAGCCAAGATCTGAGAGCTGTGCGGATGGCAATTTCCACTGCTGAGAGAGCCCCAAAGTGGGTCCTAGAGAGAGCCAGGCCATGGTGGATCCCTGGCAAGACGACCGTTCTGAGGGCGTGAAGGCGTTTTTGTGGTTTCAGTGGTGCCCTGGACAAGACGCTTAGCTGTCACTCGACCTCCCGCCTAGGCTCGGGTGGAAAAGGCTACGTCCACTGGTAGAGAACTCCAGACCAAGACACTGGAAAGTGCTCTCAACTGTCAGGGCAGAAATGATGGTATATCCTGCCCTGAAGGTCGTGGTGGCATCGACCTTAATTTTCTTCTCGCGACCAGAGGCCGCGAGAGCGAGAGTACAGCACTTTCCAGGATTGACTTGGAGACCCAGGTCCCCAAGAGCAGATGTAGATACATCAGTTAGGTCCTGGAGCCCTCCCTTTGTCTCAGTGAACAGCAAGAGGTCGTCGGCGAAGGCGGCAGCGTTAAGATGTCGTTCCATGATGTTTGCACCAACATGATCTGGGATGCTAGCAAGCATGAGGTCCAAAGAAAGGTTAAACAGGATAGGGGAAAGAGGGTCACGCTGCCGAACGCCCCTCAAAGGCCGCGCTGGACCCAGTCACTTCCCTGGACCACAGATCACTGTTGCTCCATCCTCATAGAATCCCAGGATGTATCCAATGAATTCCTCAGGCAGACCATGAGCCCTCAGGGCACCGTGGTCCAGAGAGTCGAATGCCTTGGACACATCCAGGGAAGTGACATAGACGGAACTACAGCTCACCCTGGTCTGAGTCATCGCCAGATCCAACAAGAAGGAATTGTGCAGCATCCCATCCTGAGGAAGGAAGGCCCACTGACGCCCATCCAACACACAGGTCCGCATCAACCGACCCGCCAGGATTTTATGGAAGACCCTGGCGAGAACTGAGCAGACCGTGATCAGGCGTAAGTCAGTGGGGGATGCTGGGACGGCCTTCTTGGGCAGCAGGGAGGTACAGGCTAGAAGGAGTCGGGACGGGAGGCGGCGGGTCAGAAGGAAAAGATTTAACACTTTCAGCAGGAACTCACAGGGAAGACAGCAAAGCTGGAAAGTTGTGAGTCCATCAGGGCCCGCGGCAGAGCAACGAGGTGTGAGTGCTGCAGCGATGTCCTCCAATGTGATGGGTGCCCAAAGCTGTCCAAAGGGCACCTCTGTGTGGGACGATAGCAGCCGACAATCTAGATGGTCTACCCGGCCAGATGGACGCCGGGTAAAAAGGTCCTTCCAGAAATCACCCAAACCAGGAACACCTGGTGGTTGATGAAGGAGTGTACCGTCTAGAAGGCCATTAATGCACCGCGCCGCATTCTTGGAGAAGGCGCACTGGCAGATGGAATACTCCCACATACGCCGGGCTCGTTAAGCTCTGGTGGCTGGGACATCTGCTTCGGGGCGACAGGGTTGTGGGACACCTCCTAGCTATCTATGGCATCAAGGGCAGGTAGCAACATGCCCATGATGACAGGCTTTGATGCAGTTCGTCCCAGCGCCAGGATTTGGTCTATTGAGCGATACTTTGGACCTGATGGTGGCAAGGCTGCTAGAGTCGACCGGACAGCCTGGTCGACCGGATCCTCCACTGAAGGTGAGATCGTAGAAGTTGTGGATATCCCAGCAGTCAATGCAGTGGAAACTGATGAGCGTGGTCACTCCGCAATATCTGAGAGGGCAGAGACGAACTCAGCAACCTGTATCCTTTAGGCTCTCGCACGACGCTGACACTTGATAGATACAAGTGAGTGGTGCAGGAAGGTCTTCACTAACTCTTGGTTCAGGAATCGAGTGTCAGCACTGCTTCAGCATGGGCCAGGCGTAGAAGTTCTTTGCTAGACCACCTGGCCTTCCTCCTCAAGATATTAACCTCTGCATTGACTGCATCAGAATGGGCCCTGCGGCGGTGGACACCAAGACCAGTCTTGGTGCCAAAGCTCTGACGGCACTCGGGGCAGTGAAACGCAGGCAAGATGACTCGATCCGGACTGGCGGCGTCAGATGGTTGCCCAAAAATTGTTGCGGCGCCTCCAGTGGGAGGACCGCTACCTGTACTATTCCTTTTGTTGGGGCCAGCTGAAACAAGATGCAGGGGGCAGAGAGTCATAGTTACTCCCGCCGTTTACCTGCGCTTGTTTGAATTTCTGCACGATACACCTCGAAACCCTTCCAGGTCCCGTCCTAAGTACTTGGTCAGGTTCGAGAGAGGCGCAATCGCCCGGCGTCAGGCGAGTAGACGCCTCCGTCGGCCGGCGTGCCTGCCACTGGCCGCCCCCACCAGCCGGCTGTAGCGCGTGCGCCCACGCACCGCGCGGCCAGCACGCCGGGAGGCCCCCCCTCACCGGCCGTGGACGGTCCCACCCAGCCACCGCCGCGTATCGCTTCACACCCAGATGCCATTCACGTTCGTGGGCATGGTGGGTATCGCTGAAACAACCGGTTGGTAGCTCAACCGATCGTCGCCATCACTGATTCACCTCTAGCGAGAACAACCGCACCACAACGGTATACCAGTTGTTCATTTGCGTAACGTCACCAGCCAACGTAGACGTCCATCGCCATTTGCAAATTCAACGATTGTTGCATGCCTGTGTCAGGTGTCACGACACACTATGTCTGCCCACATACACGCAACAACATGTGCACGCTTAGAGAACACGTGGAAGGTGGCCCCCGTACGTATGCGATGTCCATTGCGCGAACGACTGTCAACCGGCCTCTGTCGCATGTCGCAGATGTGGAACGCAGTGCACCATGGTATCACGGTGTGTGAGAAGAGACGACTACGTCTGACAACACGCGCCACTACATCAACAGACGGCTCATGCTGATCGCCATCCAGGGCATACCACACTGCAATCCAGCTCTTATAGGGAGACGACACGTAGCTGAGTGCACAACATTTGGACCGCATGGTTCGCCGTTGTTGGCGCAGTCGTTGTACGGTCACATGTACCACGATGTATCATTCGGTACATGAGGACCAATGTGCAGTACAGTGTGTGATTTGGACGTACAACATCAGCGGACAGTTGACACAGGCCGTACCACAGCGTAGGCTAAGTGCTTCGCCATGCGAATGCCAATGAACAACTGCGAAGGGCATTGAGCATGTACGTCCTGCTGCCATCCACATTACAGTGTATAGCTGCAAGGTGTTTAACATGAAACGATACACTGGGGACCGGGCAGTGCGAGTAGCAAACTATATTGCGGGGGTTGCAGTTAGAAAACACTACACTAATTTAACGCGTCGTATGACAATTACAGAGCAGGTTAAGGCCCAACGTGGGTTACGTCACGGCGCAGTATGGGTTAGGTTAAGGCGCAATATGGGTTAGGTTAAGGCGCAGTATGGGTTAGGTTAAGGCGCAGTATGGGTTAGGTTAAGGCGCAGTATGGGTTAGGTTAAGGCGCAATATGGGTTAGGTTAAGGTACAATATAGGTTAGGTTAAGGCGCAATATAGGTTAGGTTAAGGTACAATATGGGTTAGGTTAAGGCACAATATAGGTTAGGTTAAGGCACAATATAGGTTAGGTTAAGGCACAATATAGGTTAGGTTAAGGCGCAATATAGGTTAGGTTAAGGCACAATATAGGTTAGGTTAAGGCACAATATAGGTTAGGTTAAGGCGCAATATAGGTTAGGTTAAGGCGCAATATAGGTTAGGTTAAGGTACAATATAGGTTAGGTTAAGGTACAATATAGGTCAGGTTAAGTTACAATATAAGTCAGGTTAAGGTACAATATAGGTTAGGTTAAGGTACAATATAGGTTAGGTTAAGGCGCAATATAGGTTAGGTTAAGGCGCAATATAGGTTAGGTTAAGGCGCAATATAGGTTAGGTTAAGGCGCAATATAGGTTAGGTTAAGGCGCAATATAGGTTAGGTTATGGCGCAATATAGGTTAGGTTAAGGCACAATATAGGTTAGGTTAAGGCGCAATATAGGTTTTGTTAAGGCGCAATATAGGTTAGGTTAAGGCGCAATATAGGTTACGTTAAGGCGCAATATAGGTTAGGTTATGGCACAGTATGGGTCAGGTTAAGGTACAATATGGGTTAGGTTAAGGTACACATTGTTGTAAAGAAAGGTGTATTGGGGGGGGGGGGGCGGGCGGTTTGTTGATTGTGATTATAGTAAGTGGATGCCTGCGGCATCATCTGGATTGCCACGTCAGGATGCACCTTTGGCTCATGACAGGCGGCGCTCTGATTCCATGCTTGTGGCAGACCTGTGTCTTTCATTCCTGCCATTGTTTGTTTGCTGTGACAGGAGGCAGTATTGTGATGTTGGGTGTACCCCTGTGTAGTACATGTGTGGGTGTTGGTGGCTTAGCTGAGCAATGGTGGTTGTCGGAAGGGTGGGATATTCTGTTTTCTGAGTGGACCTCCCGGTCTGGTTATGATAGTGTGGATTGTCTAATGTGGCGGAGAGGATGCACTGGGTGTTGTTCCATGCTGGTGCTTACATATTGTCTGTGTGCCTGTTACAGGCAGGGAGTAGTGCGTGATAAGAGTGTCTGGCTGACGTGTGGTTGTGATTGTGAGCAGAGTCTTTCAGCATGTATACGGACAGTTGTATATATTATCTGTATTCTGATGGCTCTATCTATTACTAATCAGCGCCGTGTATACGTTTAATCCGGTTCCAGTCGAAACTGTTGTATCTCTGTACATTAGTGACACGGCGAGCCCGCTATGTAGCTACTCGTCTCGGCAGCTTCCACCGGTGTATGGCAAAAGATTATAAGCAATCAGTCTAGTCGTCAATACCGATAGTGTGACGTCACATGTCTGGGGTGGGGGACGCTGCGCCCTTCCGGTGGGTCATGGCCTAGAAAGACTCTCCCCACGCAGGGGGGCTTGGACTGTCATTAACTCCTCCCAGTAATATACTTGCCGTACGTTTTTGCGACAGCGAGTTCAACGCCCACCGGTACAGACATGGATGGAGCGCCTCCTAGCTGATCGCTCAGCATCGGCATTCGTACAGAGAGCAACGCGATCGCGTCTGTAGCTCGTAAGTGGTACAGCTCGCAGCTCATGTATAGGGACAGCGGGAATGTCGCATATTGGACATAACTCTTTTTTATTTTTTTTTCTTTATTGTATTTCAATTCCTCATCGGGGCGGGCTGGCAGCAGCATATGCGTTGCTCTTCAGCCGAAAGACATAGAACAAAACAATAGAAGACATTTAAAAACAGCAAAGGAGAGAAGAAGGCGAACATAGATATAAAAAAGGGAGAACATCATGGAAGGCAATATACAAAAAACGGGATGACTGTAAAATGGAGTTAAAAGAAAAAAAAAAAACTGTTTAAAAGTAGCACACACAAAAAGCCACACACTGCGACGATTAAAAGAACACAAGGCACAGTATGACTGGAGCATAAAGGTGTTGACGGATGGCATAGCACACAACGTAACACTGACGGCGAACCTCAAGGCAGTACACAATCAAAACCACACCTCTGGACGCACACGAGAAACAGCACGAAACACAACACCGACGTGGCACACTGATGATGATCGATACAGAGGATCTGCCAGGTTCAAGGAGATGAGGGAGACCTGAAGAAGGGAGGGAGGGGAAGAGATGGGGGAGGGGAATGGGGGGCGCTCGGAAGAGGGCCAGGTAGGGAGGGATGTGGGAAGGAGAGAGGCAAGTATGGTGTGCAGGGTCTCAGGGGAGGGGGGGATGGAGGAAAATCCGCTCTGAGAGAAGGAGGAAAGAGGAGAAGGGGGCCCTGGGGTGGGGGGGAGGGGGAACAAGGCCGGGTTATAGTTGGAAGGAAGGGTATATGTCACGGCGAAGTTCGTCATCCGGGAGGGGGAGGCGTTGGAAATTGCCCTGATGAAGGAGATGGAGGGTGTGGAGGTGGAGAGAGGGAGGGATACAGCGATAGAGGCGCGGCAACGGGCGAGGGGTGGAGAGGAAGGAGGAAACCAGAGGGTGGGGGGGATCAACCCTGCGAACAATGTAAAGGATGCGGAGATGTTGGAGGAACAAGAGGAGGTGGGGGAAGGGGATCAGTTCATACAGGAGCCGTGTGGGGGAAGGAAGGCGGATACGGAAGGCAAGGCGGAGCGCATGGCGTTCAAGGATTTGGAGAGCCTTGTAAAAGCGGGTGGGGGCGGAGATCCAGGCGACGCTGGCATAACAGAGGATAGGACGGATGAGGGATTTGTAGGTGTGGAGGATGGTAGAAGGATGCAATCCCCATGTCCGGCCGGACAGGAGTTTCAGCAGGCGGAGGCGGGAATGGGCTTTCTGCTGGATGGTCAGGAGATGAGGGGTCCAGGTGAGGTGTCGGTCAAGGGTGAGGCCAAGTTATTTCAGGGTGGGGGTTAGTTGGATAGGACGACCATAAAGGGTGAGGTAGAAATCTTGGATGCGAAAGGAGCGAGTGGTACGGCCGATGATGATTGCCTGGGTTTTGGAGGGGTTGAGACGGAGGAGCCACTGGGTACACCAAGTGGTGAACTGGTTAAGGTGGGTTTGGAGGGTACGTTGAGACCGTTGAAGGGTAGGATAGAGAGCCAGGAAGGCGGTGTCATCAGCATATTGGAGAAGGTGAACTGGTGGGGGTGGCTTGGGCATATCAGCTGTATACAAGAGATAAAGGAGAGGGGAGAGGACAGAACCCTGGGGGACGCCAGCCGTGGGATAAAAGATACGGGAGTTGGTGTTGTGGAGGGTGACATAGGAAGGACGGTGCGAGAGGAAGGAAGCGACCAGACGGACAAAATTGATAGGCAGGGCGTAGGTTTGGAGTTTAAAGAGGAGACCGGGATGCCATAAACGGTCATAGGCATTTTGGAGGTCAAGGGAAACAAAAATGGCGGAGCGACAGGAGTTGAGCTGGAGGGACAGAAGGTGAACAAGGTTGAGGAGTTGGTCGTCAGCAGAGAAGGAGGGTCGGAAGCCACACTGGGTAAGGGGGAGGAGGTGGTGTTGAGCAAGGTGCCGATGGATACGGTGGGAGAGGATGGATTCAAGGACCTTACTGAAGACGGAGGTGAGGCAGATGGGACGATAGGAAGAGGCGGCAGAAGGGGGTTTGTTGGGTTTGAGGAAGAGGAGGACGCGGGAGGTCTTCCACAGGTCAGGGTAGAAGCCAGTAGAGAGGATGACATTATAGAGATGGGCGAGGACAGTTAGGAAGGAATAGGGGCTTTCTCGAAGGTGACGGTAGGTGACACAGTCGTGACCAGGGGCCGTGTTGCGTTTGGACTGGAGGAGAAGTTTAATGTCGTGTGCTGTGATGGGAGTGTTGACGTCGGAGGGGGGCAACTGCCCCAAGTACTGGAGACTAGGAGCAAGTGGAGCGACTGAGGTATCAGCACGTTCCATGACGGTGGGGAAAAGAGAATAATCAAAGTGGGGATCATCGGGGATGGAGAAGACCTCGGAAAGGTGGGAAGCGAAGTGGTTGGCCTTACTGAGGTTGTCTGGAAGGGGGCGATCGTTATGGAGAAGGGGGTAGTGGGGAGCGGAAAGGGAACCAGTAAGACGATGGAAGGCAGACCAGTACTTGGAGGAGTTGATAGGGAGGGTGGCATTGAGTCGTGTGCAGGTCTGGCGCCAGTCCCGGCGTTTCGTTGCTGTAATACGGTTCCGTACGTGTCGCTGTATTTGCCGGTGGCGTTGGAGTGTATCCCTGTCACGAGTGCGGAGGAAAGAGCGATAGAGGCGGCAGGATTCACGGAGGAGGAGGACAGCCCGCGGAGGGAGAGTGGGACGGTGTGGGTGGATGGTTTTAGTAGGAACATGGGCCTCCACGGCGTCAGTAATTACCGTCTGAAGGAAGGACGAGGCGCGGATGATGTCGTCAGGATGGCGATAGGTAAGAGGGTGGCTTTCGACCTGGGTGGAGATGGAGTCCCGGTAGGCATCCCAGTTGGCATGCCGATAGTCATGGACGACCTTGGGAGGGGGTGCAGGTTGCGGAGCCAGAGGGGGGCGGTTTGCAGACGTTATGGTGAGAAGGACAGGGAGGTGATCGCTACCTGTGGGGTCAAGGATGGCGACAGTGATACGCCCAAGGAGGTTGGCGGAGGCAATGACAACATCGGGGGTGGTGTTACTTTCGGGTCGGGTGTGCTGGGGAATGGGAACAAGGTCACCCTGGATTGTGGAGAGGAACTGATGCCACCGCCGAAGGGCAGCAGGAGTGCGGCTATGGATGTTGAGGTCGGCGGCAATCACATAGGTGGAGAAGGTGTGGTCAATGTGTGAGATGAAGTAATAAGGAAGAGGAGCAGTGGAGCGGACATAGATGGTGGCACAGGTAATGGTGAGGGAGGGGAAGAAGACGCTGAGGATAAGGTGTTCAGTGGGGTCATTGAGGAGAGGTTGTGGCCGGACGGGGATATGCTTAAGGTGGCCAATCGCGACTCCACCCTGCGCACGAGGACCAGGAGCATCAGTGCGATGGAGGATATAGGGGGAGGTGCGGATAGAATAGTGGGGCTGGAGAAAGGTTTCGTTCAAGAGGAAGGTGTCGACCTGGTGGTGGGAGAGGGTGTGCATGAGGAGGTATTTGTTGGAGCGGAAGGAGCGAATGTTCTGGAAGAGGATGCGAGACTCGTGCCGCACCATGACGGGAAGGAGGGGGGGGGAAGAGAGGGAAGGGAAGAGACTTAAACGAGGGTGTCGAGGCGGGTGAAGGTGAAGTGGGCTTGGTTGTGGGGGTAAGTGGCGAAGGTGTTCAGGTGGAAAACAGAGCGAGCAGCAAGGGATATTTGTTGGAAGGTGTGCGGGCGCTGAAAAGGGTGAATGTTTTGGAGTACAACGGTAATGAACCGGATGATGTCCTCGGCCGTGGGGGGTGGACGGAGGGAATTGTTAGGATGGACAGGAGGATCGACAGGACGAACTGGGACTGTAAGTTCAGGGGTGGCTGAAGGGGGTTTAGCTTTACACTTGTGGGAGTATGTGGGATGGGGGCCATTGCAGGTATTACAGGAAGGAGGAGCAGCGAGGTTGGGGCAGTTCTTGAGAAAGTTGGAGGTCTTGCAATGGGGACAGGTGGGGGGGGTTTTTTGCAGTTGGGAGTCAGGTGGTCATTGTACATCAGGCACCGTTGGCAACGGTAGGATTGGGGAGGGGATTTGGAGGATTCAACAGGGTGGCGACGGTGGTATATCAGGGCACCCTGGGTGAGGAGATGGT